>NW_027206585.1:0-162500 GCF_024711535.1 Dipodomys merriami
TCTAGATCATGTCCTTCAGAATTTCTGTTGAGTATACATAAGTTTCTCTAAGTTATTGGGACCTTGTCTTAAGGAGTTTTGTTATAGCATCACAATGGAATTGAAATAAACAGCTATACCTCTTTCTCTAAAGGAAGACTCATGGATTTGGCAGTAGGAGAGTTCAAACGGAGGACCTCCAATTGTCTAGGTAGGGGTTCTACCACCTAAGTTCCCTACTCCAGCCCTTGTTCTTCACTTTGAACTTATCAACACATTGCCTTATGGATTTCAAGGATTCTGATGTAAACTATCTCACAGGAAACTATCATGAGAAATGATGATCCTCTATTTTTTCTCACTCCTATAGATGTTAATAACCCACTTCATGGAGATGTATGGCATAGGGCATTTTGCTACAGTATCAGATGATTCTGAAGCAATACCACTATCCTTTTGAAATTAGTCGTTCTACATTTAAAGAAAAAGACATTGAATATCTTGAGTTAACTGATGATTTCTTTAAAAGCCAAAAGTTAGAGCAGCTTTTCAGATTATGGATGCCATGAAGTACCCTATTGGATTTAATTTCTGAGTGAGAAAACAGCTGTTTTCCATTATCCACCTAAGTATAAAACTTACTGGGACTTATTTTCTTTGCATTTTAATGTAAATGACAAAAGTGCCCATTTTTTGACTTTGTAAGGGGACTCTTAGTATTACATAATTAAATAGTTGTCAAAATTCACTGAGCTGAATAGAGAACATAATTAATATTAAAGTAGTAATTTCTTGCCATTAATACATGGATGTATTTTATTAGTAAATACTGAAAAGGAAAAAAAAAACAGTATTTCTACAGAAGATTCATCCTGACAATAGTCACTTTACAGTAGGCTGGTTCTACTTGCCTACTTTCAACCACATGCTATTGTTGAATGTGATATTGTTTTATATCTACTCAAGAGCTATGGGCCTCATCTTGGATTCCATTAAAAACACACCAAAGTTCATACTGATATTACAACTTTTTAAAGATCAAAAATGATTTATTATATGATACCAAAACACTAAATCAAGTCCATAACAAATAAGGACTTTAATACTATTTTAAGCAGTTGTGCAAGAAGGTTCTAATTCAACAAAGAGGGACACCTCTTATACTTTAACAACTTCTTTGAATTTTCTCTTTATTGTCAAGAAAAGTTTCCAATTGAACTCTTTGTTATGTGTCCCCTGCATCTAGGAATACATAGGATTCCACTTTGTTTTTAGATTGTTGGAGCAAGTTCCAAGACTTGCACATATAGTGAATAGAAGCCACTGGTTGATGTATGCTCCTGCACATGCTCACTGTTCTGGCAGGAGCAGACATAAGGACATGGACACTACTCAAGGACAAAATATTTGGGAGCAACCCTTGGACCTTGAAGCCAACAAGGACAGAATGCACTTTCTGATAGACTTGAAATTCCTGCAACACTTCCATGGCAGCACCAGTGGCATCACTCTGTGCACCTCACATCCCTGTGGAAACCTTGGCAACAGTCCTCCAAGCACAAGACCAGAAGATCCAGTGGGTTCATTCCAAGCTGTGATTGGTCCATTGCAACCATTGTGAGTGGTCTCTGTAGTCCATTACATTGCTGAGAGTTCCTAGTGACCTGCTGGACTGAGTGTTACATTGACAGTTTCCTTTAGGTTATTGCTCTGGGGTTTTTATTTTCTTAGCTAAGTTTAGGTAGATTTACTCCTTGGCATCTTCACAGAAAGATGGAAGAACATAATGAATTATCTTCAAGCTCTTCAGAGAAGGAGATTTTCACTGAACAAGACAGTTTGAAGGTGATCATTAGCTATGGAAGGAGGAGATTTTCCCTGAACAATATACCATGAAGGAGGAAATCATTGACTATGGAAGCTATGGATATGTAAATTTGGCCTAGCACCACCTCGTAGTCAATAAGGTTGTAGTGAAAATAATCCTGAAGATGAGATTTCAACAATTGTTAAATCAAAAATGAGATGGACAGGCAGGGAACGTGGCTCAGTGGTAAATGTTTGCCTTACATAAATGAGGCCCTGGGTTCGATTCCTCAGCACCACATAAACAGAAAGAGCTGGAAGTGGTGCTGTGGCTCAAGTGGTAGAGCAGTAGACATAAGCTGAAGAGTTCAGTGACAGTGCCCAGGCCCAGAGATCAAGCCCCAGGACCCACAAAAAATGTTTAAATGAGATGGACATTATTAAGATTTTCCATCACCCACACATGATCAGGTTATATCAGGTGAGGGAAATGGATGAGCACAAATACTTGGTAGTGGAACTGGCCATCCAGAGACCTCCTTAGACAAATGTGAAAATCATACCGCCTATTCAAGAATGAAGTCAGGAGTTTATTCAAACAGATTGTGAGGACTGTGCATTACTTTAATGAAACTGAAAATGACTGAAACATTAAATCCAATAACATCGTGTTGGATGACAAAGGCAATGTGAAGTTCAATGACTTTGGCATGAGCATAAGGATTTCCCAAGGGTAGTTGCTGAAGGATGTATTTGGTACCTTAATTTTGTCCCTATAAAATAGTGCTTCCATGAAAATTACAATGGCTGCAAAGTAGATAGCTGGTGCTTGGGAGTCCTCATTTGTATTCTACAGGGATGACAAATATCCCATTTGAAAGTATGAATTTTAACCAGATACAGGTAATTGTCATGGAGGCCACATACATTTCTCCATTCATCTGTCCCCAAAAGAACAAAATATCATCTTGAAATGGTAAACTGCAGAGCCAAAGCAGAGGCATAGTATAGAACAAACAATGGAGATCAGCTCAACCAAATTGAGGGATATTTCCTATGTCCTGATAAGCCACTATGTAATGAGCTAAACCCTATTATTCTTGCACTCTTGTGTGACATGAGGTACAGCCTGCCTGATACACACAAATCAATATTGGACAGGACATTCGATGAAATCATGGTCATCTATGTTTTGATTTTAAAAAGTCTTAAAATAGAATGACAGCAGTGAAATTAAATCAGTGCCTTCAATTGTTGCAGTGTGCCCAACTCCTGCAGATAAATAGTATGTATATATCTCACAAATATATTACATATTAAATATATGTCTAAAACTTATTTTATACAAAATTAGGGGACAGTGTTATTAGATTTATCCTTGAAAAAAAGATTAACAAAAAATTAAAGATTGCTCACTTTGGCAGCACATATACAAAAATTGGAACGATACAGAGATTAGCATGGCCCTTGTGCAAGGATGACTCGAATATTTGTGAAGCATTCCTGATTTTAAAAAATAAATAAATAAAGACAAATAGAGATCCCAGTTTGAAGTGTGAAAGTAAGTGGAAGGCCCATAAATTCAAATCCTAGTACTGGCCCATAATCATACATTGAATTAATTTTTGTATGTCTTTTATTATAAAAAATACTGTGCAGAGGGGTTACAATTAAATGAGTAAGGTAATTTCCTATCAAGTATATTTCCTATCAAGCATTGTTGCCTCCTCCTTTGTTTTTCCCCTACCATTCCTTCTCTCCCACTTCCATGAGTATTCTCCCCACCTCCGAAGTTCTAATGTTTGTTTTCAACGTAGGGTCTTGTACATTGCATTTTTACCATAGGTCAATCTGTATCCCTATTTAAGCATTTTGTGTTTTCCCTTACCCTCTCCAAATTAGAAAAATGTATATACAAGATGCAGGATACCAGAATCAAATGCAGTGAAAACAGGAGTTATACCATGGGGGAGGTACATACAAAGCAACAAAGAAATCAATTTATAAATATGTTGGAAACTATCACAAGAAAGAAAAAAAATATCTTGGGGTTCATTTCGCCTAACATCAACTTGTCTAAAAATTTCTGCTTTTCTCAGACATATACTAGTTATTGCAAATAAGAGAAACCATGGGATCTATGTTTCTTTGGGTATGGCTTATTTCACTTAATATAATTTGTTCCAAGTCTTTCCATTTCCTAACAAATGGGACAAAGAAATTCTATGGAGGCATGGAATTGTGTATATATACCACGTTTCCTTGATCCATTCATCAACTGAAGGGTATCTGGGTTGGTTCCGTATCATAGTTATGGTAAATAATGCTGCAATAAACATAGTCTTGCTGGTAGCATTAGTATGATCTTGTTTGTGAACATTTGGGTAAATGCCCAAAAGTGGTAGTTCTGGGTCATAGGACAGCTCTATGTGGAGTCTTCTGAGAACCTGCATAAACTTTCCAAAGTGGTTGAACACGTTTACACTCCCACAACAATACAGTAAGTTTTCCTTCTATCCACATCCCCTCCAGCATCTGTTGTTATTAGAGTTCTTGATTATAGCCATTCTAACTGTGGTGAGATGGTATTTCTGTTCTTTTTATTTGCATTTCTTTTATGGCTAGGGAGGTTGAGCATTTCTTCATGTGTATATTGGCCATCCTTCTTTTCTCTTCAGAGAAGTTTCTTTTTGAGTCTTTAGCCCACTTATTTATGGAGAAGTGGTTTCTTTGAGGATTTGTTGTTGGGAGATTTAATTTTTTGAGTTACAGGGATATTTTAGATATGAGACCCTTGTCTGTTTAATGGCTAGTGAAGATCTTTTCCCAATCCATAGGCTTTCTATTGATCTTGTTAACTATGTCCTTTGCCATGTAGAAGCTCTGCAATTTCATGCAATCCCATTTGTCCAACCTTTCTTTGATTTGTTGTGTTTCTGGGTCTCCATTAAAAAAAAATTCGGCCTGTGCCAAGGAGACCTAGGGTTTCTCCTATTCCATCCTATTCCATCAGAGTGTCTGCTTTGACTCAGAGGGCTTTGATCCATTTGGAGTTGATTCTGCTGCAGATTGATATATAAGGATCTAGCTTAAGTTTTCTACAAGTGATTAACCAATTTTGCCAGCACAATTTACTTAAGAGGCTTTCTTCCATTCTATTTTTTTAGCTCCCTTATCGAAGATTAGGTAGCTATATGTCTGTACATTCATTTCTGCCTTTTCAACTCTATTCCATTGTTCCTGATGTCCGTTCTTGTGCCAGTACCAAGCTGTTTTAATTACGATGGCTTTGTAGTAGAGTTTGAAATTTGGTATTGATATTCCTTCATCACTGTTCTTTATGTTAAGGATATTTTTTTCTATTCTGGGTTTTTTATTGTTCTATATGAATTTTTGGATAGCCTCTTTTAATTCGTTGAAGAAAGGGGTTGGAATATTGATAGGTATTGCATTAAATAGGTAGAAACCCTTGGAAAGTATTGCCATTTTCACGATGTTGATCTTTCCAATCCAGGAACATGGGAGGTTTTACCACTTTGTAAGTTCTGTTTTGATTTTCCTTTTCAGGTTTTTAAAGTTTTCATTATAGAGGTCCTTCCCTTCTTTGGTTAAATTAATTCCTAGGTATTTTTTTGGGGGTGCTGTTATGAATGGAGTTGCTTTCCTGATTTCAACCACGCTTTTCTCATTATTGACATACAGAAAAGCCATTGATTTTTGACGGTTATTTTTATACCCTGCTCCTTTGCCAAATTTTAAATCAGCTTGAGTAATTTTGGTGATTTGCTTTTCTTTTATAGCTAGAAATGTTGAGCATTTCTTCATGTGTCTATTGGCCATCTTCTTTCCTCTTCAGAGAAGTTTCTCTTTAAGTCTTTAGCCCACTTATTTATTGCGCACTTGTTTCTTTGAGGATTTGTTGTTGGAGGATTTATTTTTGTGAGTTCCAAGCACATTTTAGATATGAGATCCTTGTCTGTTGTATTGCTAATCTTCTCCTAATCGGTGGGCTTTCTATGGATTTTGCTAGTTATGTCCTTTGCCATGCACATGCTCTGCAGTTTCATGAAATCCCATTTGTGCAACCTTTCTATGATTTGTTGTGTTTCTTGGTCTCTATTAAGGAAATTTTGACCTGTGCCAAGGAGACCTAGTGTTTCTCCTATTCTTTCCAGTACTGTTTTCAGGGTGTCTGCTTTGACTCTGAGGTTGACAATTACTTTTGTAAACCGGAACTTGTTTGTTTTTTCCATCTTTTGTGTTCATAGGAGTGTCTGTGTTATGTGTAAACAAGCTGTTCTACAAGGTATCTTTCAGGGTGATAGAGTAGTTATTATATGGCTATATGTATTTTATAATGACATAGAGCTTTCTCGTGACTTACCTACATAAATCTTTTAATGTTATTTAAGGGCCAAGAAGAATGCCAAACTTACATTTTTGTGCCTATCTCCATCCTATTTCTCCCTATTGTCTAGTGGTTTATATAACACTCAGCATAACTGAAACTGGCACATGGAACAGAGATGGTCTTGATGGATCTTGACTGTGAGATGGCGCCAAATACAGGAAATATCAGAATCAATGAGATCGAAGCAGTTGTCCAAGGTGCCTAGTTGTATTAACGTCCTTGGCTTCCAATGGTCTCACCTGCCTCTGTCAGAAGCCTGTTAATGGTCTGTCACCATCAAAGCTCATACTGAAGTTTAACTATTCAATGTAGCAGTGTCAGGAAGTAGAACCTTTAAAAGATGTTTCAGTCATAAATGGATAAATATTATCTCATCAACTCTCAAGGGACTAACATTATCACTGTTATGAGTTGTTAAAAGCAACCTATGCCCCTTACTCCCTGTCATTCTAGCACATACCATGATGCTGAGATCCTCTGTGATATGATGCACCTACAGGGCCTTGTCCCATGTGCTGCCATGCTATATAGACTATCCAGCTACTACTATTAGGCTTGAAATAGACCTTATATTCCTCATGAAGTATACAGCTTAACTGATTTTAAACAATGACAAAATGGACTGAGATTTTATTCTTTTTGTCTTTTTCATGGAAGTGAGGATTAAACTGAGGGCCTTAAACTTACTAGGCACATAAATTGCCACTTGTGCCTACATGCACCCAACTCTTTTTCTTTCTTTTTCAGTTTGCTTTTAATATAGGATCTTGTGCTAACTTCACGCAAGTCATCCTCAGTACCCCATACTCCTATACCTCTACCTCTTGATATCTGGGATTACATGACTTTGACACCACAGTTTGCCCATTAGACCATACTACTCTTTAAGGGAAAGAGATACAGATTCCTGAGACGTTTATGTGGGTTTGTGTGTCTGCTTGTGTGCTTGTGTGTGTGTGTGTGTGTGTGTGTGTGTATCCACGTGAACTGTTCTTGATGATTTACTTAGTACTGAGGGTGAATTTTCCTTAAGAATCTGTATTCTTAATTCATTCCACTGAAAAAGAAATACTTCTCTGTGTACTAATGGCTCATAACTATAATTCTAGCTCTTCAGAATGCTGAGATTTTGGGATAACATTATTAATATTATCCCAGGTGTTATCCCAATGTTATCCCAATGTTATGCCAGGTGAGCCAGGAAAAGTCCATGACACTCTTATCTCCATTTCCTCACCAGAAAAGTCAGAAATGGGGCTGTGGTTTAAGTAATAGAGTAATATTCTTGAGGAAAAAAATAGGAATAGCACCTAGGCTCTTATCAATGCTCAGGACCCATACATAATATCCAGATAGCACTTGTGCTATTACAATGAGCTCTTGTGCTATTGCAAGTCACAATTAAGTCTGATGGATTGTCTCTACAGGCCAGTTGCAGTAAAAAAAAATTTTTTTGTAGTGCTCGCTTTGGCAGCACATATACTAAAATTGGAACAATACAGATATTAGCATGGTCCCTGCACAAGGATGACATGCAAATATGTGAAGCGTTCCATATTTTTTTTTTAAATCTTGTATTACTTCATGAGGTATGTTCTTTCTGGACCATCTTTATGCCTAATTTTTCTCTCTGGAATGATATTGAAATAGAGAAAATATTCAGTGAGGAATTTGGTTTCTGGATCCCTCCCTCATTCATTATTGACATGTTCTCTCTTTTTAATTTTTGGCAGTCCTGGAGCATGAACTCAGGGCCTGCACACTGTCACTGAGCTTCTTTTTTGCACAAGTCTTGCACCCTTTGACCTGAGCCACAGGGCAACTTCTGGCTTTTTCTTTTTATGTGGTACTGAGTAATTGAACCCAGGGCTACATGCATGCTAGGCAAGCACTGTACCACTAAACCACATTCCAAGCCCCATGTTCTCCTTTTAACATATGTCTAACATATTTAGCTCTGTCCCACCTCTGAAGCCACGGCTACTGCTCTTGAATGTATCCTCAATTTAACTCCTAATTGTGTTTCATTTTCTATAACTGCCGAAATATTTTCCACTCCACCCAAGGAACTATCTTTCATTTTGTTAAATTTCACACTTCATTGGTTAATGTCAAACAATAACTCAACATTACCAGTGTCTGAAATTGAGGACACTTAGAATAATAAATAGCTTTTTCCAATGTTTTTCTTTTTTTTTCAACTCTGGAGATTCAACTCTGGTCTCTGCGCAATCCTTTGCCGCGGACGGGGTTCTGTCGGGACGACGGAGGACACCTAGGGGAGGAACTGGAATAGGTGGGGAGATGGCAAACAGACAACTCACACACAAGAGGAGTGGATGCTGAGTGCGATTTAATGCAGAGAATAACAGACTTTTATAGCAAAAATCTCCATAAGAAAGGGCAAAAGGTTACATAATCTTGCTGCAGGGCTTCATTCTTGGGCGGTCACCAGCTGCTCGCCTGAAAGGGCAAAAGGTTACACAACCTTGCTGCAGGGCTTCATTCTTGGGTGGTCACCAGCTGGTTGCCTGACAGGCACTTGTTTCCGGCTTATCTCTAAGAAATATAATGGGTTTTGATGTTTGTCACCAACTAAACATTACCTTATTTCTATAGAGGCCTTAACTGTCCCATAAGATCTTTTCTGTTCTTTCTTTAATAGTAAACACCAAGGAGACTTAGATTTAGCAAGTATCTTAGTAAATGAAAGAGAGTAATAAGAAGTTCTTTCTCCTAAGTAGTTATCTCAGCAATTGCCATACATTCTTTCTGTTCTAGCCTCGCCTACAGCTTTTTGTAAATCTCTTACAAACAATTCCTTCTGCTGAAGTGACATTGTGAAACACCCAATACTTTTATATTTGCTTATGACTTGTCTACTAGCCTCCATAAGAGGGGTTTCAGGGTAGCACTTAACTCTGGTGAGTTAGTCATATTTTTAAGACACTCATCAGATATTGCAGTCGTCAGCACTCTTAAGAAAGAGCTTTGAATAGGGGAACGTTGACAATGAGTAAGTACAATGAACAGCAGAAACAGTAAAAGATTAATAGGCACTCCTATACAGTGAGGAAAAGAAAGGCAGAAACACATCTTTCCCAGGGGCTTGCCAGCCTTTTTCCAGGAGTAGGCCTCTTAGAAGCCCTATTCTCTGAGGTAGACTTCGGTGAAGTCCCAAAACTCAGAGATAGGTCTCTGAAGCCCCTGTCTTAGGTCTGATAGATGGTTTCCCATGCTAAGCAGACTCCACTGGAGTCGGCGTGGCAATCCTTCAGCTCTTCAGCTAAAAGTGAGTGCTCTACCAGTTGAGCTACAGTACCACTTCCATCTTTCTGAGTGGTTAATTGGAGATAAACCTTTCATTCCCAGGCTGCCTTTGAACTGGGAGCCTCAGATCTCATCCTCCAGATAGCTAGGATTACAGGAATGAGCCACCAGTGCACAGATAATAAATAGCTTTTTTTGGGGTGGGAGGGGGTCCGGTCATGGGCCTAAATTCTGGGCCTGGGCGCTGTCCCTCATCTCTTCAGCTCAAGGCTAGCACTGTACCACTTGAGCCACAATGCCACTTCCGGCTTTTTTTCTGCTTATGTGGTGCTGAGGAATCGAACCCAGGGCCTCATGCATGCAAGGCCAGCGCTCTACCACTGAGCCACCTTCCCAGCCCCAATAAATAGCTTTTTATGTGTATCAGGTGATACACAACAACTCAGACCCTTAGGAAGTCTTTTATCTTCCAGTCTGGCAGGATGTAAATCCACTATATGCTCCAGTAAATAACAAAATTAAACAGATTCTACAAATGTAATTAGTTCCCACAAGAGTTGGTATGAGTTACTTCCAAGGTGTGAGTGCAAATTAAGGCCTTTCTAGAAGTCAGTGATGCAAACAGAATGAAGCAAACATTAAGGAGAATATGTTTATCAAGAAAGTATGGAGGTGCCTAGGAGCTGACAACAGTGGCTGTATGATAGGAGACCAGAAAGCAGAAACCACAGTCTCACCGCCACAGAACCTAAACCCTACTAGGCATCCTGTAAGCTTGTAAGAGATCCCCACATTCTGTGAGAGACTATAGGGTAGTGGCCCCTGTTAGAAACTGAGCAGCTACTATAGACAAACCACACCCAAGTTACCAGCCCATCTTATAGCCTACAATAGTTTGTATTCAGTGGCCAAACAAATAAATTTGTGAAATTTGCCACATAACATGACAAAATAAATGCATATCTCAGAATGCTGGTGCCTTACACCTGTAATCCCAGCTACATAGGAGGCTGAAATCTGAGGATCCAGATTCAAAGGCATCCCAAGCAGCAATGTCTGTGATATTCATTTTGCCAATAAATATCTAAAACCTGGAAATGGTAATATGGCTTAAGTTGCTGTTCACTATTGAGCCATGGTTCTCCTTTTAGCTCTCTTTCAATTATTTTCATAAATTTTAATTTTCTTTACAACGAATGACATATTTTTTGTTAGATAGTTCTTAGTGTGCTTTTATTGGATTGCTTTGGTATGAACAACTCGGGATTGAACTCATACCTCATTTATGGGAAGAAAGAAATCTACCACCTAAGTCACAATTCAGTTATGGCAGTTTTTTGTTTGTTTGTTTGTTTTTCTTGGTCTTGGGGATTGACTTCTGGGCCTGGGTGCTATCCCTAAGATCTTCAGCTCAAGGCTAATGCTCTACCACTTTAGCTACAGTGCCACTTCCAGTTTTCTGTGTGGTTCCTTGGAGATAAGAGTCTCATCGACTTTTTCTTCCTTGGCTAGCTTTGAATCGTGATCCTCAGATCTCAGCCTCCTGATTAGTTAGGATTTTATGTGTGAGCCACCACCACCCGGCTATGGTAGTTTTTTTTGTTTTTCTTTTTGTTTTTTAGGAATTTGAATTTCTTATTTTTGTCCTAATTTAATTTAATACTTTATTTTTTTAATCCCAGGGAATTGAGTATAAGACCCTTTATATGTATGTATGTGCATGCTTCTGTGTACATATGTGCCAATACTGAGGCTTGAATTGCCATAACTTTTTCCAAGCAAGGCTGATACTATACCACTTGAATCACACCTTCAGTATTTTTATTGCTGCTTAGTTGAAGGTAAGAATCTCTGATTTGCTACTTTGAAGGCTTAGTTTTTGGATGACAGTTAAGAGCCAAACTGTGAGGTCTCCTTACCATTTCCCTCTAATATCTACTTAGGAAAAGCTGGAAGTGTCACTGTGGCTCAAGAGGTAGAGCACTAGCCTTAATGAAAAGTAACTCATATACAGTGCCTAGGCCTGACTTAAACCATGGGTCCTGCAGATTAAACAAATAAACTCTGAATTGTCTGACTAGTCAAGTTTTAAAACATGATCTTATAGATCTCAGCCTCTGAAATTGCTAGATTTACAGGTTTGAGCCTTTAGTAATGGTGATAGTTTTCTATTATTATTTACAGATGCTTTAAAAAACACATCATGTAGCTAACAGTGGCTCATGGTTATAGTCCTTGATATTATGGATACTGAGAACCTTGATGTGATGTTGGGCCTAATGATAGAATGTCTATGAGTCTTATCTCTAATTAACAACCAAAAGGTTGGATGTAGAACTGTGGCACAAGTTTTAAAGTCATAACCTTGAGCAGAAAAATTTTAGGGACATTGTTCAGGCAATGCATGCAAATCCCAAGATCAGCACAAAAATTAAAATAAATAGAACATAAAATAATCCTAGGTATGGCTAGTGACAGTTTGCCTAGTTTTCCTAAAATTCTTAGTTTGATAGTCACCACAAAGATAACTGGACAAACCAACAAAATATGTATCCATAGCCAGATGAAACTTTTGCTTAGAAATCTGCACTAATTATATTTTAAAAAACATTTCTTACACTCTTTAATTTAGAAAATTAGCCCCAAAATAATGCCAGTTGAAGAGAAATTGTATGTGATGACTACTTCAGAAACAATACATTTTTTAGTTTTTTAAAAGGAGATGTCACGGATGTCACGTATTTATCAACATATAATATATATATATATATATATATATATATATATATATATATATATATATATATATGATTAGTAAATAAATTTCAACTAAATATAAACTTCATTGTCCTCTAAATTGAAGTGTTGACCTATATTTTATATCAGAATGAGCATTTACTCGTCTCATTTTTAAAAGTCAATTTAAATTTTCTATTCAAATTTTATACAAAAAAAATGTGTTTGTTGTTCTAGGAAAGTTCTCCAAAAGTTAATGTAGAGCAGTATGTAGGGACATTTTGAGATTAACTAGGAATTCTGAGCCATGAAAAACTAAAGTTTTAAAAGTTGAAATAAATACATGTCTGAGAGTTAGAAACAAAACTTGGGTTTCTAGGGATAGACTTTCAAACCCTTTCAATACATTTGGCTTGGTAGATGGTGCTACAGTTGGTAATTTTGCTTCACTCAAAAATTCTTGGTGAGGTTTTTGTGTGTAAGAAGAAAATCCCTTTGTTTCGTATTTATGAACTTCATGTTAAAACTTTAGCAATGGACCTTCTGTGGCCCCTTTTTAACTGGAAGTATTTCAAGATTTTTAAGACCTCAAAATCCTTTTGTACTCTCAGCCAAGCTGTTTTGAACTATTTACTTTCAAATTTATTAACATAATCCATTTATCATTGTAGGGAGGAGAATCCTATGCTAAATAAAGTCTACTTGCTAGAGTTGTTTGTAAGTAATGAAGCATTGAGTATTTTGGGGTTAGCCTGTGTAGAGTAGACTGGATTGAGATGACATTTCCATGATTTATAGGTAAAATCACCCTCTTCCACTAGAGGTGCAGGATCAAATGAGTGATGGGTATTGGTTTAAGGTTTCTTTTATTTTACTATGTATGAATCTTCCATCATATATATATATATATATATATATATATATGGCTTGAATCTTCCTGATATGTTGTTTTATAAACATTTGGTTTTACATGATGTGAATTATAGTTTTTTTAAATTAAATAAGCAGGACATTTGGCCTTAATCATGTAATAATTTGATTAATTTTAAGAGGAAAAAATATCATCAGAATTAAATTAAGTTATCATCATTCAAAAATAAATATTGAAAGGATATAAAGGAGAAGAATTTATGGGGTGCTTAATATATTCTGCCTTTCTTCTTTATAAGGTTTGTTGTGACCTGATGGTAATAGATTTGCAATGGGTAAAAGTGTTGTTGGTCACTTAGAGTTGTTACTTCAGCAAATGTATGAGAATGTCTGATGATGTTGAACCCTAGGTTTCTGAGAGGAAAAACACAGATATAAGTCCTCTAAGATGCTGACTAAAATGAATGAAATTCACACTCCATTAATAGGAGGGGAGGGCACCATTTTGTTTGCTGTCTTCAACAGCCAAATGCATTTTTCTCTGTAGATGATTATCAGCAAAGAGGAGATTGTAGACAGACTCAATTCGTGGATCCTATTCAATGAAGAGAATAAGGAGATGTCTGGATGGCTGGTGCAGACGAACAACAATTCTACATACAACAGACAGCATTATTGAAGAAAGGCTTAAGAAGTTTCAGATGGTGAGCCAGCAGTGTCCAGGCAGGTGTAGTTTGAACACCCTTCTCACTGCTGAGAATCTCATGTTACAGGCAAGTTTCCTATGAGGGTTGAAGGGAACAGTTGCTTCTTCTGCATTGGCAAGTCTGATAGGAGAAAGGGCTTGTGTCTCCTGAAGTATCTTGGTGTCCTCAGGCCCCTGAAGGAGTCTAGTTATTGCAAAAGAACAGAGGTCATTTATGATTAAATTGATGATTTCAGGTAGTCACTCGGCCTCAGATGTAATGTAGGTCAGTAACATATGTAACAAGAATTCATGTAGTTAAATGAAACTGAGTTATATCCACTTGTTAATTAGAAGTAAAATTAGAAGTAGATTAGAGGATATCCATGAGAGAAATCAGTGGGGGTGTTGTATCAAGAAAGTAAGAACAAACCATATTTTGAATTTGTTTAGTGAGCACTTCTTGACTTTCCAACCTTTCCCTGTGAAATTGCATTAACTCTCACATATGATAAGAATTTATCAATGACAAAACTCTATAAGACGCATCCCATGTTTGTGGCTAAGAAATAAATGCTTTGGGGGCCAGGCACTAACGGCTCAATCCTATAATCTTAACTATTCAGAAGTCTGCAAACTGAAGATTGAAGTTCAAATCCAGTCCAGACAAAAATCTCCCTTTAGTTCTCCAAAACCATGGAAATGTAGCTTTACCTCAAGTTATAGAGTACCTGCCTTAACAGAAAAAGCTAAAACACAGTGTCTAGGCCTTGAGTTCATATTCTCATAGTGGAACAAATAAAAAGTAGAAAAGAAAGATGGAATAATAATGGAGCTTCCTATTTTCATAACTTACCAGGAGCATATGGAATTGCTCTTGTGAAAAGAAGGCCCAGTTGAAGCAAATGAGTAAACAGTTAAAAAGGGCCAGCAGCAAGACAAGAGACTTCAAGAGGGATGACAAGCTTAGCAACAAAATCAAGAGCATTCATCTTCAAGAAAACACACCTCTGTAATCCCATATACACCTTTGATTATTCTCATCACTATGACCATCCTCTAACGTTGGCTACACTTATCCACTAGAGTCACCGAACACAGCGTATCCTTTGTGACATTTCATGGATAAAGTTGATTGTCCTCATTGTCATCAGTCTTTCAGAAACTTTAGTGAAGATCATGTTCTTCCATTTTGCTTGTATATGATAGCATCCTGTTCTATTTTTCAGCAAAGAAACTGTGGCTAGCAGGCTTGAGAATGGTTACATTCAGAGGTTCTTCAGTTTCACATTTTTCTTTCCTTTCTTGGTAGGTGAGTTTGAATAAGAAAAAAATTATGCAGTATGTTTTATTTAAATGAAAAGATTTATTTGAAAATACTACAAGTTATCATTCTTTAAATATATTTTAATTCAAATATAATAGGGCTAGTTTTAATGCTGCATGCCTTTAAACCTAACTGTTTAGAAGGCTGAAATCTGAGGATCGTAGTTTCACGACAGACAAGGTAAAATGGACCATGATACTCTTATCTACAACTAAAAATCAAAAAGCTAAACAAGGAGCTGTGGCTCAAATGGAAGAATGTCAACCTTGAGCAAAAAGGAAAACCAAAAGAAACTAGGCCCTGAATTTAATTCCTAGTACTAGCACATATATGTTTGTGTGTGTGTATATTATATATATATGCATATATATATATGCACATATATTCTATATGCATGCATATATAGGCATATATGTGTGTCAATATATATAAATTGTATATGCATATGTATGTATATATAATTTTTAATAAATTATTAGCAAGTGTCAACTATATTCAAGCAAACATTTAGTGTTGCTCTTAAAAACAAATTCATATGCAATTATGAACCCCTGTGATTTATAGGAGCCAACATAAAAAGAAACGTAAACCAACAGATTAGGATATTAATAGAATGATTTTTGTTATAGAATAGCCTGTATGCACAAGATTGGGCAAATGATATTTAGTCATTTTCCAAAACATTGAAAGCAAAAGCATAATAGTACAAGAAATCACATTTAGACATGGACTATGCCTCTCAGTGGACAGGTAGATCAGGAAAATATGATAGCAATATGCATATAGATATACATGTATGCGTATACATTCATATATATATGCATATATATACATACATACGTACACACGTACATGCACAACAGAATTTTATTTATCCATTCAAAAGAATGATAATGAATCATTTGCAAAGAAAGGAAATAAATTGGGGAAAATCATGAATGAAGTAAGGGAAGAAAGCCAAACCCAGATAGACAAATGAGATATGTTTTCTGTTATATAGGAAGTTAAGCGTAATATAGATCAATACAATATGCACACTTTGTGGTGGAATGCAACTATACACCTAGGTATGAACTGAAATATGGTTAGTTCAGAGAATAATTCAAATAATGTAATTCCTTAGAATAGCTAACTCACATTCCAATAAAATAAACACTATGAATCAAGTACTCAGAGGTACGGATGGAGTCAAGGTGGGAAGAAATAGATAAATGAAGCAATAAAGTGGAGTGAAATGCAGTGCTCTAACTTAATGCATATCCTACCAAATGAAGAAACTTGAGGAAAAGGTGGGAGTGAGAGTGCTGGGGAAAATTATGAAAGAGGTGAGATTGTACTCATGTACTCATAATGAATGTCAACTCCTGTGTACAAGTTGAAATCAAAATGAAATTAAAAAATAAAATACTCAGTATGCTCATGAAAGTATTTCAGTGATGATGATTCTCTGAATAACTAACAAACAATAAAGAATTCAAGCAAATGAGTAGCAGAAAGGGAAATGATGTTCCGCTGGAGAAGAAGTTTAAGAAAAGAGGGGGCAGATTAATGAAAAGAGGAAGGGATGGCAAATATAATCATTATATTAATGATATCAATGTAAAAATGGAACCATGTAACTTGGAAGATGGGTAGTTTGGGGAAAGATGGGTAGATTCATGGAACACTAATCAAGATGCATTGTACTTATAAACAAACTCATTGAATTGAAACCACTTTGCACAATGATAAATACAAATGAGTAAAAAAGACAAAAAATAAATTTGTGCTTCATTTTTTGTAGCACAAGTAGTAAATCGTAAGTTATAATTTGGATAAAAATTAAAGTTAAATTAGCTACATGACAAAATAAGAAACGAAATGTCTTGTGGGTAGCATTGTCTTTGGAAATATCCGTGCCTCATAATATACTTTTCAAAATATCAATATTCTGATTATTTTGATTTTTTTGAAAATAAAGTGATCTGTGAACTTTCAGACACTATTATCATAATGCCTAATGATACATAATTTAGCTAGAGTTGATAAGATAATCATTGTTACTTATCTTATATTGTAAAATATAAGGAACTTTTATGATACCACTACCATTATAACACAGATACTGAAGTTTCCTTCTTTAAATTGCTCCACAGGATATGGTTACATATAACCTGATACAAGTCCCCAAATCACAAATATAAGTAAAATTACTTAGAAGGAAATGGTAGGAGGACAATTATTATCTAACACAATCAATGTCAGCCATGGACTTCCTGAAAGAGAATCATAGACAAATCTGTTTGTTTCACCAGGCTTCTAGTGCCAAACACGAAGTGTTGAAAAGACCCATATGGCAAACTACTTCTCAAAGTGAGATCACTATATAGGCAGACCCTCCAAGACTTCTACATGGAAGAGACTATTTCTGACCCAATGCTCTTATTTTTTTTTTTACCAAAGAAACAGTTCCTTTAGTAATTTATGTTTTTTGAATTTAGATAATGAATCAACATTTTTCACAAAATTAAATTTGAAATATCTTTGATCGGTTTTTCCATGCTTAAAACTAGCAATACAATAAATAATAGTTGCCACAATTTGGAACTTTTCTGCATCAATGGAAAAACAATCTGGAGAATATAGATTCTAGAAAGAACCAAAGGAATCCAAAGATATATCTATTTTCCACAGAATTGTTCAAGTGGAATGAAGGCCAACATAGTTTCTTTAAATTAAGAATTAGTCTAATGTCTGCACACCAACAGTTAACAAATGTTTATTCCAAACTTAGTGATTGTACAATAGGTAGACTTTGTAGACTTTCTTATTTTTGAAAGAAAAAATCTACTAGAGTGAGACACAGGAACCTTAAGAAGACTTGCAGATAAAGCACATAGTGTGTTAGAAGAAGACACCATGGTAGAAAAATGAAACTTCCTTTTTGTTGGTCACGAGGCATGAACTAAGGGCCTGAGTACTGTCACTCAGCCCTCTACCACTTTGGGACAGAGTACCACTTCTGTTTTTTTTGTTGATTAACTAGAGACAAATCTCATAGACTTTCTTCCCAAGCTAGCTTACAACCACAATTCTCAGATCTCAGTTTCATGACTAGCTAGGATTATAGATGTGAGCCACCAGTATCCACCACCCCACAAAATGAAACTTTTCAGCTTCTTGTGAGTTCAATTTTCAGTGGCCAGGAAAGACCTCCTAGAATGGTGCTTGCCACTAAAGAATTAAAACTACAGAATGAGCAACCAGGAAGTTGTCTGTTAGTAAAGATGCAAGTATGAAAGGGTGCTACTAATTTCAGTTTTTTTTTTCAATCTGATTGACCTTCAGTACAAATCTGATCTTGTCACCTCTTGGAAGGAGCAGAGTCTGGGCCTATGCTACTTCGAATGTAAGAGACTAGAAAAAGAATACCCTATGGTACACAAGTAGTTGAATGCAGGAAAGAAGCAACATATTCCCTGCAGGGGAAGGCATGGGAGAGATAAAGGCCTAGAGAAAAAACTGGTGGTCACAACATTTAACCCCTTCTCCTCCAAGGAACTGACCTCCCACATAGTGGCAGTGACATAATTCACCTAGTGCATTATCTGATATGAAGGAAGGTGTCATGTCTCACTAAACAACACAATTGTAGTCAAAGAAAGGGAAATTCTTTTGTGTTGCTCTTAGGCCCAGTCTCAGTTAATCTCCACATTAGACTTTGTCCAGTTTCTATTCTTACTACAAGGTCCCTAATCAGGAGGAATGTGTGATCTCCTGGATTCCCATTGGCTCTTTGGGAACTGAGACCACTTTCAATTTTAAATCTGTTCCTTCTGTCAAGGCTGTGGTGGTTGGTTGGAAAGCTCATCCTCTGAAATGTGCTCTAATACAAAATCTCTTCAGATTCTGCCTGAATTTCTACATTTCCAAAGAGGTCAATTAATATCTGATTCTGAAGCTCAGGTGGAGGTCCTTCAATAGTTCCTCTGAGCTGGAGTGAAAGTTAGCACAGACTTCAAGTCATACTCACATTTCTCCAGCTCTTTTTCATGACCCGAAAGATCACAGGAGTTGAGTTCAGAAACAAGGAAAAATGAGACTAGCAGAAGAATCCTGGGCAGGGGGAGGAATGAAAATGAGGTCAGAAAATCTCCTAGGATCACTCATATCATTCAGGAATCACATAATAAGATTAGGGAATAAAAGTAATAAATTACTACCTAATTAGTAACTCTACTTCACTGACTACAAGTGTTCTGTAAAAAGGTAGGTGACCTGGACTATGTTGATTAGGAAAAGAGAGCACATTGTTTCATCACAAAGTTCTAGTAAATATCTTCATCCATAGCACAGATTGTTCTTACTTTCTACTTCTCTGATACTTTTCTTTGCTGGATTCTAAAAATGACCTTTGAAAGTGTTAACATCTTCAGATGTAATTACATTTTATTTTAATCCATTTGTTATGAAATATAACAAATTATGGGGAAAATCTGTCTATGGGACATTTTCTTCAATGCCCTATTTATTTGATGTTATTGTTATTTTTTATAGTTTCATTTTTAAACCTTGAGCAAAATGTTTTGTTAAATTAACACTAATTAGTTGCACATTTTTCGTATTTTTCCTTGTTTATAAATGTGAAAATATATCTTGATCAGCACCCCATATGTTTTCTTCATTTTCTTTCCTCCTTTTCCACACAAACTCAGATATATTCAATCAATCACATCAACAATTTTGGCCATACTCTCTCTTTTTCACAGTTCTGATCCTTCTGTGAATTTTTACTATTACATATACAAAAGACAGATACTGATTTGTCTTCTCATAAACATTTTAAGTGTATTTTATGAATTGGAATGTGTCTTCAGTGTACACCAATATGAATTTACTTCATTCAAATTGGCCATGCAGATGAATGTTTTTCTAACCTTCATCCATCTTCTATCATTCAACAGTTTTTGATGAGTCTTATTTTATAACTTCTTCATTCAACTTTTCAAAATAATTTGTTATTAAACTTCTAGCATTATCTTTTTTTCTCAATTGTTGCCTTCTTAAAATTGCTTCAAATTATAAATTACATATTATGGTCCTGTATGTGTTCACTGATATATTTAACTTTTGGTCTAATATTCACCTATTACAGGATATCTTTTTTTGGGGGGGTGCGGTCGTGGGGCCTGAACTCTGGACCTGGGCGCTGTCCTTCAGCTCTTCAGCTCAAGGCTAGCGCTCTACCACTTGTGCCACAGCGCCACTTCCGGCTTTTTACTCTTTGCTTATGTGGTGCTGAGGAATCGAACCCAGGGCCTCAGGCATGTAAGACAAGCGCTCTACCACTCAGCCACCTTCCTAGCCCCTTACAGGATATCTTTAACCTGTAGTAACTACTTTGAAAATCAATATTGACGTTCCTCACAAAAGAAAAAAACACAATGCCAGAAAAGCCCATGAAAATAGTATTAGGTGCATATCCAAAAATACTTTGCAATGTAACAGTAGAAGCATTAACTTCTCTTATATTCCAGAATATGTTTATAGCTATGAATAGCCCATTCTGTTTATTCCTTTTACTGGTACACCTAGGTTGATTGCAGATCTTGGTTGTTATGAATACTGCTGCCATTAACATGGATGTTCATGTTGAATCATATTCCTTCATATGTATCCAAGTTACTGTAAAGGTCATTAAAATATGTGGGGTTGTTTTTGGTATTGTGTAAACTTCCACTCTGAGCTACATATGAGTTGTATTCGGTTACAATGCCACACAACCTCTCCAGCATTTGTGTTTATTTGTTTGAGTGGCTATAAGTATTTTAATGTGTAAGATGGGATCTCAGTGACTTTTGGGTATGTATTTCCTATGTGGATAAGAATTTCAAATATTTCATTTATTTATTAAACATTAACATTTGTACTTCATTCCTGATCAGTGTCTTTTTTGGTATTTGATCAATTTTTAAGTTTTATAATTTGTGATTTTTTCCTATTCCAATTATTAACATTAGTTAAAAAATTTATTTCAGTGGTCCACAATTTACTAAAATCTAGTGATTGTACATTTATAACATTGGTTTTGTCTTTGTTTACACCCAGGCAATTATTTCAATAAAGATGTTGAACTTCTTTCACTAGAAATGTAGATTGAAAGGATAGTATCTCATATTAGTGCTAAGATAACCTCAAAATTAACAGTCACAGACTAAGTCCAAACAGTTTGGCTAAGTAACACATTAACACAGCACAAATTGCATTTAAAGAGATCAAAGAGCTTCATAAAAGATGTTTAAAAAGTCACCATTTTCATGAAGCAAATGCTGAAGTTCACACGCAGACCATAGGAATCTGATCATCAGGAAGATCAAGGGACAAAAGTATACAAAGGGACAACTTTAGAACGTTTACTAAGGATTGGTGGAGGGGGGAAAAAACCTCTAGATACCAAAACTCAGTGCTGAAGGAAAGAAGTGTTTTATTCCTAACCTCTGCTCTGTCTGACTCTCTCACGTCACACACACACACACACACACACACACACACACACACACACACACACACACACACACACACACACACACACACACACACCTCTTGTACACATAGAAACGTAGGCGCAGCTGTATCTTGGACAATGAAGATTTTTTCTTCTTCCACTGAGATAATCAAATGTGATGATGCAGTTGGCTCCACAGCCACCCCACACTTGAGCAGGATGAGGGATAGGATACCTTAGACTGCAGCATAGCCTTGTGAATCCCTGGCTTTGTGTGTAAGAATGCAGTTCATGGTCCTGTAGGCATGGGTGGTCAAGCTGAAACAGGGGTACACTTGACCTGGAGGATGGCACACCATAAGCCTTGCATGCATGGTGAACCAGGTTTGAGAAGCCATATGAGCATCTGTGTAATGACCTCTCAATGGCATGGAGTTGACACTGTACTTGGATATGGCAGGAGACCAGAGGACAGCTGGAATCCAGAAGGTGTTAGAGGCACCAGAGTGAATGAGCCTTTCTGTGGAAACCCCTAGAGCAAGCTAAGGAAGTTCCCCGCCCACATGTGACAGCCACCATGCTGGTCCCCAGAGGACTCACCTGGTCTTGTCCATGGTTCAGTCCTGATCTACAGCTGGAACATCCCCGGTGGCCCTTGTCCTGAGTGGGCTGAAACAGCATTGGCAAGGCATGTTTCCTTCACCCCACTGTGCATGACCTCCCTGCTGCTGCTCCATGAGGGCAGGCTGAAGCTGGGCAGGCCGTTCCTGGTGCCCAGTGCAAAACCAGGCATAGGCTGAGCCCACAGCAGTGGAGCTGGCCCTCACAAACTGCCAGGGGCATCGAGAGAGTCATCACTGCAGCTTGAGTCCTGTGGCCTCCACCCTCCACGCCCCCAGAGTTTGCCTCCAAGTCCTCCCCTTTATTGTTGAAATTCTTCATCCACTGGTTCTCTCATTTCTCATTGTCTACTTTGGCAGGACTTGAGACTCCTTCCTCTCCTCATGAGGCTTCCAGGCCCCAGGGGATCTGCCCCAACCATCCCAATTCACAGACACTCCCGAGAAGCTAGCCAACATAGGGGTGGCTGCTGTCAGAGAAGCTGACCTTCCCCCTTCCTTCCTCCCCTCACCAGCCTCTGCCAGGGCCTACCTTCCACTCCCCACCACCCCCAGTCCCAACCCCAGTGCAGCCTCACCTGCAGCCTATATTCCCCTCCCCATCACCCCCAGCTCCAACCCTAGTGCAGTATCCCCAATGTCCTACCCTCCTCTCCCAACCCCCAACCCCAACTCCAACTCCAATATGGCCAGTGCTCTGGGGAACACAACCACGTGGCCCATGTGGCATCAAGGGTGCCACCGTGTGCAGCTGGCTGAGAGCTGGAGGCAGCATAGGTCTCTCTGATCAGTGTCTTTCACTTTACTTACTCATGTATTCATTGTCTTAATTTAGTACTTAATTTTTGGATCTTATATCATTTCATTAATCCTTTGCAGAATAGCTGTAGAAATATAGTCCCAAAATTCAGATTGTCTTTTTTTTAATTATTTCCAGATTCAGAGATGTTTTAGGTAGTTATAATAATCATGAACTCTCACTTCCATAGCAGAGTGCTATTAAGAAAATGATTGCTTATGCATCTGTTATTAATTATTTACAATACTTAAAACTTTTAAAATTTCAAATATTACAGGAAGAACTTGGTTCATGATGAGTGGATGTTTGTGAGTAGGTTGAGCTGTTGCATACATTGTGTGTGTGTATGTGTGTGTGTGTGTGTATGTGTAGGGAAGTGTACATGTATTATTGAAACGGATACAGATGATGAGTGCTGTTCTGAAATTGTTTCCTTTTTCTGAGATATACATTGTGGTGTTTCTTTGTTGGTGGTAGGCTCTGACTACTTGCCTTTGCCTGATGTTCACTTTCCACCTCAATTTTTCAATAAAAGTTTCTTATTTCTTATTGAGCATACAGGACTGTGGTAGTAGATGGTCTTTAGTCTGCCATCAATGATCATATTTTCCGCTTTAAAAATTAACAATCAATATACAATTTACTTCCTGGTTGATTTTCCCCTCTAACTTGCATTTATAAATAAGTATTAGAAGAGTTTTGAGCTCAGTATTCATAATGAAATACCATTTTGAATTCTCTTGTTAGCACCAAGATCTTGAATTTCTTTTGTGGTTTTAGTATAAAATACCTTCCTTTGTGATTTTGGCATGAGGAGACAAACAATTCCAAAAGTTTTATTCGTTAAAATATCAGATAATTCATAATTTTGAATATGTCTAGTGGCAAAATGAATGTACTTGCTCAATAGATTTGCTTAATAAATCAATGCACAAAAGTACCACTCATAGCGGCTGAGAAGGTGACTCAGTGGTAGACTGCTTACCTTGCAAGCATGAGGCCCTGGGTTGGATTCCTCAGCACCATGTAAGCAGAAAAAGCCACAAGTTGTGCTGTGACTCAAGTAGTAGAGCACTAGCCTTTAGCTGAAATGCTGAGAGACAGTGACTAGGCCCAGAGTTCACCAACAAAAACAAAAAATAAATAAATAAAACTCATAATCAAGGACATTAATTTCAAAGGTTCATTATCATGATACCTAGTGGCAGGGTGCCAAGACATATTGGACCTCTGTCACAAAGCTTTAAGAAGGAATTCAACACCTGACAAGTACTGAAAACAAAAAGTAAAAAATAGCTCTGCCAACAACATAGATAATCTGCACTCAAACAGAAAGTTACTAAGAATGGAATACTTTTTATAATATTTCTTAAGAGATTCTGGCTGCATATTAATTATCATATAAAGTAACCTTTAAAAGCTCCATAGGTGGATCTGAGTCTTAAGGGCCTGTATCGAAAACTGGAAAAGAAAATTATCAACCTGGATTTTAAAAATTGTTATTGTTAAGGAAGTGTACACATGGGTCACCATTTTGTAAATCAGGTAATGAGTTCATTTCTTTTTGGACAGTCTCATCACTTCCTTTGCACTCTCTCTCTGTTTTTTCCCCTGTCCCTGTCCACAAGTGGTATAAGTTCATTGTCAACATAATATCTACAGAGAACCACTGCTGCATTTGCTCCCCTGTCCTCCTTGAGTTTCTGTGGCCCCTCACTACCCATAAATGGATAAATAAGAACAGAAAAATCCCTCTTGTTTCCAATCGCTGGGATTCATTTCAATATAAACATCAGTAGTATTATGAGAGTTTCAGTCTCTGTCCACACATCCCAAACACTTGTACTTCATGCAACCAGTCATAATTCCCACCAGATTCTATGTTCTACAAAGTAGTTCTTTTCACTTTCTGAGATTCAGAAAGATTAATAACTTACTGGAAATACTGGGCTGAGCATTGAAGCTCACTCTTATACCTTATATACTTCAGAGAGTGAGATCCGAAAATCATACTTTGAAACCAACCTAGATTGACGTATCCATTACATGTTTATCTCCATTTAACCAGCAGAATTGTGTGTTTCAAGTGGTAGAGTTAGAATGCCACGAGTCTTGAATGGGAAACCTAAAGGATAGTGCCAATATGTTGTTTTTAAAGAACCAATGCGGTCCCATACAAAATCTGACACCACAAACACACACACACACACACACACACACACACACACACACACACACACACACACACACACACACACACACTTGAAAAAAGAAGTTAGTAACGAAATCCAAATAGTTTTTTTATATATGTTTTAGTATTGCTTTAGTGAGATTTGACTTGGTTTTCTCTACTGATGAGCCACAATTTGAAAACTGTTTAAATGACTAGCATGTCCATGCTCAGAGAAATATTCTCCAATTTGTCTTCCTCCTTTTCCAGCAATGATAAGTTGTCTCTCCTTGGCCCAGTTTCCTCTTTTGGGACTCAATATCTTAGAATTTTCAGTCTTAATAACCAGGATCATAGGTGGCAACTACTGTACTGGACGGTATCTGCCTTGGGGAGTGTTCAAAGTTCACCATTCAGGTTATTAGCACTCACCCATGATCACTCTGTGCTCAGAATTGGGAACTTCTTAGGGGCAGTAATTCAGGAGAAGCACTGTGTTCTACTTCATATTTTTTATTTAAGAGAAGCTTCCATATATTGTCTACTTTAAGCATTGTGTGATGAGAAAGATTGCCTCTAGGAGACAGAAGCACTGTACTAACTGTTCCGCTCAGACCACAGGAGGAAGGAAAAGAAGTTCTGAAAAAGTCATATAGCCTAAACATTGAGCTCTTAGGAACTCAGGCTATCTGTTATCTTACTTTCAACCCAAAAAGTCAGAGCCTGAAAGGGCTTGTAAGCTCCATTTATATTCCTGATCATGGGGCTCCTTTCCCCTCAGTCCTTCTGACCCTTTGTTTAGGGTTTGACAGTGTCTCTTTCTTTCTTGTTACTTCATTGCATATTAAGCACACCCAACCATGGGTTTCCATTGTCCTAGTAGATGTTTTACATTCCAGGACCTTCCTTCCAGGGAACTCTCTTCTTGTGCCTTCATATGCATAGATCCACAGAAGTGAGTGACTCACAGAATGTGGAACATAGTTGCTCAATGATGATCAACTCAGAGACACAGGCAGGTTGAGTTTGGAGCCTTTCTGAGAGACCTTAGCCTAGGCACTGTAGGCAACATTGACAGCAATTCCTCAGAGCAATACCACTGACAGAAAGTAAGCCCTGACTAGTCCTTAGTCCTTGACAGTTCTACTTAGGGGTGTGAACAAATGACCATGCCCTTAGGGTATTGCACAGTACACCAATCACTGAAGTCATCTTGAGCCTAGGAGAAAAATCTCCCTTTGTATAGCAGTACACATAAGAAGTAGATGATGCCCCACACTCAAATGCTCCAGGAGAACAGAGTGTATGAGTGTCTACACAATTGGGGAATCAGATTCTGAGGGGTGGGAAGGGAAGATTTCAGATATTGCACTATAAAGTAATTATAAGTTTTTGAATTGCTAACCCAACTTCCTTGCTGATCCTTACATTTTGTTTCAGGAAGTGGTGGAATATTTATGATCACAAAATGGAGTTTTTAACCCCAGGCCCAAACTCTAGGTGACCTTGTTACATCTTCCCACATGCCACTTATGCCAAATAAAGAGATGTGGTGGAGGTCAGGAAAGGACATTGATTAGATGTCAGCCATGACAAGACAACACCTTAGCGCAACTTCAGAACACTAAGCAATACTCACCTACATTTCTATTCACCCATGTCATTAGGTCTGAGTTGTATCTAGGAGTCCTCAGTACCTTCAGAAAAGGAAGATCTAGGACAGAACCCAAGATTGGTCTGGCATTTTGGACATAAACTAACTTGTTTGATGGAAACCCTGTGTACTGTCCTATAAATCTGTGCATTTACCTTACTACATTTGATTCATCCCCCCTCACTAAATTATCTATGATTGGTTCGGTTGCTGCCATAGCAGCTGTCTGGTGGCTCCATTTTGATTTCACTTTATTCTACTGAACCAGTAATGGAGATGGAGAGACTGACCACAGCACATTTGCATGTTTCTCAATGAGCAGTGATTGGCTGGGGAGTATTTAAGATGCTCCCCATGTTCTTAGTTGCCTAGTAACACCTTGGATTCCAGAATAAATGTTGATAAACAGATACAGAAGTTACATGTAGCTTGCTGTGCCGGATTCACACCTAGATAGGCAGATGAGAAATTGGAAGGGTTTGGTTTGAAAGCCACAGGTTGATACAAAGCAGAAATGAAAGGATGTGGAGATGAAGTAAGCTACCTGGTAGGAAAAGGAGAGATAGTTAAAGGTGATGATTACCTAGAGGAGACAGAGAAAGTTTGAAGCAACATTTGGACCTGTAGATCAAAGTAACACATCTGAGGTAGAAAAGTCTGGCTTTCCAGAGCCACAGAAGTTGGAAGGGCAGAAGCAAGTGTTCTTGCCCATTTCAAGGGAGCTCCCAGAATGCTAGGGTAAGAACTGGTAGTTTCCCAGAGCACTGCTGCTGAGCACTACACAGATCCCTTGCTACCATGATAATTGACCTTGGAGATGAGCAGTGAGATCTGTAAAAGCTGATTGCAGCTCACAATGTGGAGCCTGTTCTGCAGCATTGTGGAGTGTGGTCTCTCAGGATGCTCAGGGAAAAGATCCGAAAACCAGTGTCAAAGATTGCAATCTATTTGGAGTAGACATTTATGGCTGGAACATGCCTGAACCCAACATGCTGATAGTGAGCTGCTAGCGGTAGTTCCCTAAAGATCTAACAGCCAAACTGGAGAGGGAAACACTGAGCTCTGCACCACATCAGTCTACCATGCCAATTGCTTTATGCTAGTACTGGCTACCCAGTTTGCACACTCACGACCTTTTTAACCTGATTGTGCCACCCTAGTCCTTCACAATTTTACTCTTTCACGTTCTCTTTTCCTCCTTGTCCCTGCTAAACTGTCTGGATATCTCAATCCTTGCAAAGCTGTTGGTGCCACTGCCACTCAGTGATTACAGTCACATTTCCCCTTTCCCTGGTATCCTATTCTCTGCTACTCTACTCTGTTACTCATAATTCATAACACCATGGTTCCAGCCACCTGTTCCCTGGCAACATTGTTGCTGATACCCCCTTCCCTAACAAAGCAAGGGAAGAATGGGCACAGCCAGTCAACTTGGGTACTAATGTCTTCTTGCAGGCATATTGGGACAAGTTATTCCTCATGAAGGACTAACTGGAGGTGGAAATGAAAGAGGTTAATCAGAGGTGACTAAAATCTAGAGACATCAACATGTCACTGGTTGTTAGAAAAAGAAGGGCCCGAGGTGAATATTAATGGGAAAATAAAATTTTACAAAGAATTTTGGGAATGATGCAATGGATTTGGCTTATTCTCTTCTACAAGTTATCTGAATTATTTTATGACATATATATGCAATTGTTTTGCATTTTAAAAATTACATGAAATTGCACATTTATGTGGTACTTATACTAATTTATGGAATAGTTACATAAGATCACGTTAATAATATTCAATATTTTATGCTATATGATATGCTCACCAATCTGCCTTTGTCAATATGAATTGAGCTCTCTATCAATAAATGGAATCTCATTGTCAAATACTAGAAGGAGATTACTGATGCTAGTACCAAAATGAAAGCTAGAACAGGAAAATTGAATAAAGCTACATGTTTGAAGGGAGGGCTCAGTGGTAAGGGTTATGATGAAAGAGAAATTCTTCACCATGTAATCTGGGAAGAATAGAATGTGTTTTGTTGAAATACTAGTGTTTTAACCTTAGACAGCAGAACATTATCTTTATTTTGCTTTTTGGAAACTTTTTTATGATTGGCTTACAAAAAATTATCAATATGACTGAAAATTCACTAATGTGAATGGTCAGATTATCATTATACTCAAAGCTGTCTTTAGAGACAGGCAGGTTATATTCCTTTGCTATTAAATTAATGGAGTAGTCTTACTTTGGAATGGACAGATAACCCATGACACTTGTTCCAAAACAAGAAAGATACTGGAGAAACAAAAAGAAGAAGGAGACCCAAGGCTGCTGAAATGAGCATATTTCCCATTTGGACTTAAAAGGGTTTTTTTGTACAAACAATAAGAATTTCATCTTAATATTATAATTCCAAAATCTATGTGCTACAGAATAGCTTTTAAATGTAATATTCAATGCTGTTGGATTACTTGAAGACAAAGTTATACAGAAAACCTTAAATTCCAGAAAAATTGCAATGCTCCAACAAACAACTAGATGAAATATAATTTAAAAATTCAGCCGGTTGTGGGAAGATGGTGTTGCTCTCACAGGTAACCCCATTAAGTGTCTCTGACCAAAAGAAGGTCTAGTGCTACAGCCACACTTTACCTCAAGAAATCCACTCCAATCAAACTCTAAACACCTAAAGGCTTTTTCTACTACAAGAGGACTATCCTAGCAGGCAAATAAGAAAAGGCAAAAGAGAAAGAGTGAACGGGACCACTGTGGAGCACCTGCACCACATGCCATGATGCTTTGGGACTTTCTGCAGACTTTAAGCAGAGGAGTGCAGCCTTTAAGGAGAGGAGCACCCAAAAGCTGAAGAAAGTGCTCAATACTATACCTATGGAATGTTAGGAGGGAATCTGATGAAGATCTCCGAGTTGGTGAATGCCTCCTCTAACCTGTCCCCCACCTAGAAGGGCTATGGGGAAGGAGTTAACTTAGTAATACCGCCACCATTACAATTGTCAGAAATTGGCACCATCGGGTAAGCCCCCCAAATCAGCCCAACCTGCAGCACTGGCAGGATCCCCGTGGGCCCCCTGCAACCCTGCACAAGGCCTCCAGGAAACCAGAGCTGTAGCCAATCCATCGTTCTATGCTCTAATGGCCAACTGCTCTGGCTATTGGGCTTTCCGCTGAGACCTGCTCCCTGGCTGCTGTCACCCTGCACAGACCCAAGGCTCTCAGCTGCTTCACCACCAAGCTTCTGCATGCATCTCTGCCAACACACCTAGCAGCCACAGGCAGAAATCACCAAGACTGCCCTCCAGTGTCTGCCACCTTCCACTACATCTGCCGCAGACCAGCATGGCTACCCCCGCAGTCCACATCAGCCTGCCGCAACAACCTCTACCCAGTCCTCCCAGTGCCAGGGCTCCCCACACCACCACATAGGAGAGAGACCCTTCAGCATCAGCAAAACCATCCCCCACCTGGACCTGCTAACACCCAGACCCTCTGATTGAGAACCATCTTATTCACCATATGACAGGCTCTGTGGTGCAGCACACCACCAGCTACAGATCTTGTGAGTAACACAACTGGATCCACGCTCTGTGAGTGGTAATTTTCTGAGGGATCCCAAAGCCCCCTGACATAAGCCCACTTCCAAAAGGGATGGATCACATCAAAACTGAGCACAGACATAAGCTCTGTTCCTAAGGCTCCTGTGGCTACCTGGCAAAGCCTAGGAACCCAACTCCAGGCTTATGATAGCAGTCTACAACACTGAAACCCTCCAAACTCCCTGCCACCAGGCCTGAGAATGGAAATCTAGATAGCAGGCACCCTCCCCAATCAAAAAGACATCTGCGGTTCCGGGAAGATGGCGGAGGAGAAGCTGGAATCTGAACAGGCTCTCGCATAGAAAACAGTTTTAGAGTTCCAGTGAACATTGCTAAGCCAGAGAATCACACCAAGTGTGCCATCACAGGACAGAGAGTTAGACAAGAGAGGGGAAGCCAAGACAAGGAGACACATTTGAGCGCCTGCCAGCAGAGGCCGCGGTGGTGGCAGGGTTGCAGCGGCGACCGCAGCCGCGGCCATACCTGAGTACTCACAGAGAGTTTGGGACCAAGGAGCCAGACGCAGCGGGCAAGAGGATTCTACTCAACACCAGCAAGAACCGACAAGGAGCGTACATCTTCATCCTGCAGTTTGCAGACCAGAGACGACCCAGGATACAAGACTCGGCGTGAGTACAAGCCTGACGTCCTCACTGCTTCTCAGGGAGCAGAGGAGGGAAGGCCACCCCTACCCCCCCAGCACCGGTGATCTCCATCTTGGATACCGACAAAGCTCGGAGGAGCTGCTAGCTCCAGCTCAGGCCTTGGAATAAAACGAGTCATTTAGCAGGTCACAAGAACTTAACGGCAAAGAGACCTGCCAGACTCAGCTCCATCCAGGGAAAAGTCACCCAGCTCAGGCACCAGCCATTGGAGTGGCTTTCCGCACTGGGTAACCAGAACCAGAGGCTGCCCCTCCCTCTATCAGCCTCCACAATCAATTGAAAAACAGAAACCCTGAGAATGGCTCCAGGCTGGGCTCTGTGAGTTTTTCACAAAATAGACCCAGGGAAAAGCTACTGTTTTTTGAAAGGCCTCAAATCGACCAGAACCTAGCCTCATCACCCCTCTTTTGTGATTCTCAAAGCAGATCACCCTTCCATTAACCTAACCTGGGAGGGGGATCTCAAAATTTTGGGTAAAGGAGAACATTTTTCTGCCTGTTCGAACAAACTGACTTAAGAAACCAATCAAGCCACAGGACCTCAAGCTGACCAGAGACTCCAACAAGAGGCTGGTTACAGACAAAAGGAAGATACAGGATTCTTCCCACCCCTCACAAAAAAAATCAAAAAAAAAAATCAAAGAACTTATTTTTTTCTTCTTCTTCTTTTCTTTTTTCTTTTTTTTGTACCCTATATATATACATTTTTTTCCTTTTCTAAAACTTTTATTAATCTTTAATTTTTGTCTTTTTTGAAAAAATAATTGTTTTCCAGTAACTTTTTTTCCCTCTTATAATTTTTATTTTAGGAATACGTGAATGTGCGTTTTCCTTTCCTTTCTTGTCTTCTTTCTCTTTTTCTTTCTTTCTTAATTATCTTTTTGGTTTTGTCTAGCTCTACTGAACTTCTGATCTTTTTTTTTCTCCTTTTATTATCCTTTTCACCTTTTCCTCTCTTTTGTACCTCTGTAAGTGACTTAACTCTTGTCCTGCACATCCTCAGATAAACCCATAGTTAACTAGTAGACCCTATCCTCCATTGTGTACACACTTAATCCACAAATTTATTACTCAATCCAAAACCTCTGAGACTTAAATTCCTTAATAGCAGTACTACCTCTTTATACCTATATATTTTAAGCATTTTTTTAAGTTTTTCACATCTCCTCTATCTCCCTCCTGTTTTCTCAATATATTCACATCCTCTCTAAATAGATGGTCTTTCAATCTCTATAACTATATTAATTTTTACATTTCTATTTTTTTCTGGTCTCTTTTCATTTCCCTTTCCCTTTCTTCTTTTTCTCTCTCTCTCTCTACTTGCATCCTACCCAACCTATTTCCTGCATTGAGATTAGGACATAGTTAACTCTCCCTGTGCCTCCCCACACCAATCTATTCCTATTTTTTACCCGCATCTCTCCCTAACCCTAAAAATTTCTGGTTTTCCAAATTCTTCTCTGCGGTTCGAAGCCCATTAACATATAGTTGTTTGATGTTGAATAGATATATCTGTTGAACTAGATTGTATCAGTGGACTATAGACTGTATAAATGCAAACGTTGGTTGATGGTTGCCTTAAGATAATGTCCTACCAAAAAACTGGTGCTATTTTCATCTCAAATGGGCAGAGTAAGCCGGAAAAACAAAAGAAAAATGGCAAATCCGGGTATCTCAATTCCCAATCTTGATAATCAGGGGTCAGATCAGATAATGAACAATCTAGAGGAGAGTTCCCAAATAACTCTACAAACACTGGTGGCAAACATGATAAATGAGAAGTTTGACAACTTACAAAGGACTCTGTATGAGCGTGATAGGGAGAGAGAGGAGGCAACCAACACATTTATACAGGAATATCATAAGCATGAGGAAGCTACTCAAAAACTGATACAGGATTTGCGTGAACAACTTGAGAATACTCAAAGAGAAAGGGAGGAATGGCGCGAGCAGGCTGAGAACACTCAAAGAGAACTGCAGGAATCCCACGAAAGGGAGTAAAGAGAACTGCAGGAATCCCACAAACGGGAGGAAGCTAATCAAAGAGTAATTCACGAATTGAGAGACCAGGTAGAGAATACACAAAGATCGCTAAAGGCATTCATGGAATCCATTAACAAAGAGCTGAAGGAAGTCAGAGAGACCACAAAGGGAATGCTGAATGAAACCCAACAGAAGGAATGGGAGTCCAAAGAAACCATAACCAATCAACTAAGTGATTTGAGAACAAACACTGAACACCAAATTAAGGAAGTAAAGAAATTCATACAAGACCTAAAACAGAGCTTCAACAAAGAACTTGAAGCCATCAAAGCTGACCAATTAGAAGGAAAAGAGATAAAAAACAAAGTAGAGAGTCTTGACAGCAGGTTAGACCATGCAGAAGATCGAATCTCAGGGATTGAAGAAAGCCTAGATATTATAGAGAAAGAACATACAACCATCCAAGACAAGCCCAAGAAATATGATATATATATCCAACACTTAGAAGACATCATAAGAAGGCCTAATCTAAGGACAATGGCTGTAGAGGAGCACCTAGAAAAAGAAGTTAACGGTATAGGAAATTTGTTTAACAGGATCCTGGCAGAGAACTTCTCAAACATACAAAATATAGGCCTATTCAGATACAAGAAGCTTTTAGAACCCCAAATAGACCAGACCAGAATAGGACATCCCACCGTCACATTATAATCCACACAGGATCAACTCAGACCAAGGAAAAGATCCTTAAAGCTGTCAAGGAGAAAAGGTTAATCACCTATAAAGGGAAACCAATTAGAATTACCTCAGATTTCTCAGCAGAGACAATCAAAGCAAGAAGAGGGTGGAATGATGTATGCCATGCCCTAAAAACAAACAATTATCAACCAAGAATACTGTAACCAGCTAAACTCTCCTTCATAACTGAAGGCCAAATAAAAACCTTCCATAGCAAAGAAAAATTGAAACAATACATCTCCACCAAACCAGCCCTAAAAAAGATTCTTAAAGATGTCCTACACATAGAAAACCAACAAGACCGCAACAAAGGCCAAGAAACTGCACCAAAACTGAGAATCCAAGAACAATTGGAAGAACCCAGTTTTCACAGCCTCCAAGAAGGTGGATAACATGGCAGTAACTCCCAAATACCTCTTAGTCCTATCTCTTAACGTTATCGGACTGAACTCTCCAATTAAGCGACATAGACTGTCTAGTTGGATTAAAAAACAAGACCCTTCTATCTGCTGCCTGCAGGAGTCACATCTTGCCTGTAAAAACTAAAACATTTTCAATGTTGAAGGCTGGAACAAAATGTACCCAGCAAACGGCCCCCATAAACAGGCGGGAGTTGCAATCCTAATATCAGATAAAATATACTTCAAATTCAAATTCATGAGAAGAGATAAAGAGGTCGCTACATACTAATTAAAGGATCTCTCCTTCAGGAGGATATTACAATTCTAAATATCTATTCGCCAAACAATGGAGCACCCAAATTTATCAAAGAAACACTACTTTCCCTCAAATCCCATATAGATATAAAGACATTAATTGTTGGGGATTTTAACACACAACTCTCCCCACTAAATAGACCAACTCGGCAAAAACTCAACAGAGAAACCGCAGATCTAAACAGCTGCATAGATCAACTAGACTTAACAGACATCTACCGAACATTTCACCCAGCAGCATCAGAATACACGTTTTTCTCAGCAGCACATGGAACATATTCTAAAATAGACCACATTTTAGGCCACAAACCAAACTTGTCTAAATTCAGAAATATTGAAGTTATACCTTGCATCCTCTCTGACCACAAGGGAATAAAATTAGAACTCAACACCAAAAACCACCAAAGAAAGTCCGGTATCACATGGAGGCTGAACAACACAATGCTGAATCATGAGTGGGTCATGGAAGAGATTAGAAAGGAAATTCAAATGTTCATGCTATTCAACAAAAATGAACACACAAATTACCAGCTCCTCTGGGACACAGCAAAGGCAGTACTCAGAGGCAAGTTTATAGCTCTGAGCTCCTACATCAACAAATTGGAGAGATCTAAAACTAACAATTTAATGACACATCTAAACCTCCTTGAAAAAGAGCAGCAAGATAAACCCCAATCCAGTAGACGGAAAGAAATAATCAAAATTAAATCAGAATTAAATGAATTAGAATCCAAAAAAAACTATAGAAATAATCAACAAAACAAAGAGTTGGTTCTTCGAAAAACTTAACAAAATTGACAGACCCTTAGCAAATCTTATCAGAAAAAGAAGAGAAAACACCCAAATTAATAAACTCAGAGATGAGAATGGAAACATCACCACGGAAACAACCAAGATTCAGAACATTATAAGGGAATACTTCTCAAAACATTATGCTAATAACTTTGAGAATTTGACAGGAATGGACCTTTTCCTAGCAAATATTGACATGCCAAAACTAAACCAAGATGAGTTAAACCAGCTTAACAGGCCCATATCAAGAACTGATATAGAAACAGCAATAAGAAAGAGACCTCCCAGCTAAGAAAAGTCCAGGACCAGATGGTTTTACAGCGGAATTTTATAAGGCCTTCAAAGCAGAGCTTACACCAATACTCCTCCAACTCTTCAATGAAATTGAAAGAGAAAGCTCACTACCGAACACATTCTATGAAGCCATCATAATCCTCATCCCAAAACCAGGCAGGGACTCATCAAAGAAAGAGAACTATAGACCCATTTCTTTGATGAACATTGATGCAAAACTTCTCAACAAAATTTTGGCCAATCGACTTCAACAATTCATCCAAAAAATCATACACCATGATTAAACAGGATTTATTTCAGGGATGCAAAGCTGGTTCAATATACGCAAATCAATTAATATTATTCATCACATCAACAGGAGCAAGAATAAGAACCACATGGTTATCTCAATAGATGCAGAAAAAGCATTTGAGAAGATCCAACACCCCTTTATGTTGAAGGTTTTGTACAAATTAGGAATCCAATACAATACAATACAATCCTCAATACAATAAACGCTGTATATGACAAACCTACAGCCAGCATTATACTCAATGGTGAAAAACTAAAGCCATTTCCTCTTAACTCAGGAATAAGACAAGGATGCCCACTCTCTTCACTTCTCTTCAATTTAGTATTAGAATACCTAGCTACAGCAATAAGACAAGATGCAGACATAAAGGGGATCCAAATAGGGAAAGAAGAAATAAAACACTTCCTCTTTGAGATGACATGATCTTGTATTTAAAGAATCCCATAGACTCCACTCCCAAATTACTCAAGCTGATTCAAAACTTTGGCAAAGTAGCAGGTTAAAAAATTAACCCCCCCAAATCAATGGCCTTTCTATATGCCAACAATGAGAAAAGTGTGGCTGAATTATGAAAGCAACTCCATTTGTAATAGCCCCCCAAAAATAAAATACCTAGGAATTAACTTAACTAGAGAAGTGAAGGACCTCTATGATGAAAACTTTAAAATCTTAAAAAAGGAAATCAACACAGAACTTAAAAATTGGCAAAACCGACCATGCTCCTGGATTGGAAAGATTAACATCGTGAAAATGGCAATACTTCCCAAGGCTATCTACAAATTCAAGGCAATATCTATCAAAATTCCAACCTCATTCTTCAAGGAAATAGAAGAGGCAATCCAAAAATTCATATGGAACAATAAAAGACCCGGAATAGAAAAAACGCTCTTCAATGGAAAGAACACTGCTGGAGGAATATCAATACCAAATTTCAAACTCTACTATAAAGCCATAGTAATCAAAAAAACTTGGTATTGGCAGAAGAACAGACCTCAGGAACAATGGAATAGAATTCAAAACCCAGAAATGAACCTACAGAGCTATAGCCATCTAATCTTCAATAAGGGAGCTAAAACAATAGAATGGAAAAAAGACAACCTCTTCATTAAATGGTGCTGGCAAAATTGGTTAACTACATGTAGAAAACTTAAGCTAGATCCTTATATATCACCCTGCACCAGAATCAACTCCAAATGGATCAAAGACCTTGAATTCAAAGCAGACATTACGGGATGTAATAGGAGAAACCCTAGGTCTCCTTGGCTCAGGCCGAAATTTTCTGAATAGAGACCCGGAAACACAACAAATCAAAGAAAAGCTGGACAAATGGGATTGCATAACGTTGCAGAGCTTCTCCATGGCAAATGACATAGCTAGCAAGATCAATAGAAAGCCCATGGATTGGGAGAAGATCTTTACTAGCCATACAACGGACAAGGGTCTCTTATCTAAAATATACTTGGAACTCAAAAATTAAACCCCCCAACAACAAATCCTCAAAGAAACAACTGCCCAATAAATAAGTGGGCGAAAGATTTTAAGAGAAACTTCTATGAAGAAGAAAAAAGGATGTCCAATAGACACATGAAGAAATGTTCAACATCCCTAGCCATAAAAGAAATGCAAATCAAAACAACATTGAGATATCACCTCACTCCAGTTAAACGGCAAAAATCAAGAACTCTAACAACAACAGTTGCTGGAGGGGATGTGGACAGAAAGGAACCTTACTTCATTGTTGGTGGGAATGTAAACTTGTTCAACCACTTTGGAAAGCAGTATGGAGGTTTCTCCAAAGACTTCACATAGAACTCCCCTATGACACAGCAATCCCACTTTGGGGCATTTACCCAAATGTTTACAAACAAGACCACACTAAAGCTACCAACACAACTATGTTTATTGCAGCATTATTTACCATAGCTAAGATATGGAACCAACCCAGATGCCCCTCAGTAGATGAATGGATCAAGAAAATGTGGTATATATACACAATGGAATTCTATGCCTCCATCAGAAATAATTACATTGCCCCATTCGTTAGGAAATTTAAATACTTGGAAAAATTATATTAAGTGAAGTAAGCCAGCCCCAAAGAAACCTAGGTCCCATGGTTTCCCTTATTTGTAATATCTAGTATATGTATGAGTCAATCGGAAAAGGTCAGATAATGTGATGTCAGGAAAATGAACCATTAGATGTGTATTTTAATGTTTTTTTCTTTCATGCATGTGTTTCTAACGCACTTATAAGATTATCTCTTTGTTGCTTTGTATGTCCCTCTCCCACAGTATAACCCTTGCTTTCAATATATTTGATGTCAGTATAACTTGTGGAGGAGATGGGGAAAAACCAGTTGTTTAAGGATACAGGTGAACCTGTTGCAACAATGAGAAGTACAAGTTCTCATGTCCAAAACGAGCTTTACAAAGTCGGTGCGGGGGGGGGGGAGAAGGGGGGGCAAGGAGAAAGATTGGGATGGGGGGAGGGGTGAGGCTGGGAAGGGATGTGAAGGGTAAACAAAGGAGGAGGCTGCAATGCTTGGTAAGAAATATACGCATTATCCTGCCCATGTAATTGTAACTCCTCTGTACAATATGTTCACAAATAAAATAAAATAAAATTTAAAAAAAAAAAGACATCTGCTCCCAACTAAGCCACAATGAAAGTGGACTACAGCAAGGCATACGAGGTTCCATCAGGAATCTGCTCGGAGGACTACATGGAGATTAGAGCTCCCCCAAAGAACCTGAAAAATCCATTCTTTAGTATTATCTTCTTGCTTTGGTTTTGCTTTGTTAGTTGTTATGCCTGATCATTTGTTGTTCATTTGTATTTCTATGTGTTACTTATGTGTATTGTGAGTTAGGATTTGCTATTCCACTTAAAGTTTCTATTTTTCATTATTATTTGGTTTCTTCTTCAACTTTCCATCTTGCTAATTTTTAAGTTTTTTTCCTTTCTTTTCTTCTCACTCCCACTTCACCTCTTTTTCTCTACCTTATACTACTACTCCATCAAGGCTACCCTGTCTAGTTCTATACACAAATAAGGCCTCCTTCTATGAGAGTAAAAAATAATTACAGGAGTTAACTTAGATTAAGCCACTTTCCAATAATATCTGGATGATCTTTTTCTTATCTCAGCAAGTCTCCTCTATATATAAGAAAAAGTATATATATATATATATATATATATATATATATATATATATATTCTTTTTCTTATCTTCATCTTGATCTCTAAGCTACTTGCTACATAAGCTTTCTTGGAATTATTTAAACTTTTTACACTCAGTAACAAGTAATTCTTCTCCTCCTAGTACATATACCCTTCCCAAAGCTGTTCTTACCCCTCTACTATCATTATACCCAAGTTCTCTCCTGAACTTAAATTTGTATCTCTCCAATCCTAATCCTTCACTTCTCCATCTGATCCAGCCCATTGATCCCTAATGATTTATATCTGACCCAACTTACAGTTGGTTCTATATTTGAATACAAAATTGGTTCCATTTGCCAACTTTGAGTACAAGGGGCCCATTTTGTTATCTTTAAGGAGCAAACTACTTATTAGTCAAACCTATATTGTCTCAAAAGTTACAACTATATGAAATCTCGACCCCAAAGCTAAAATATCCCTCTGCAGGCAAGGAAAAAGAGTTAAACAGGAAAACATCTAACCTTACCTCTGAAACCCTAAGATCTACAAATCTACACGACACCAGGTTGGCTCTGGTCCTAAAAGACTGTCCTGTTGTACCAGTGTGGTTCTTGTCTCCAAATGGGTAGAACTAATTGCAGAAACACAAGGAAAAGAGCAAATAAACAAATCACACCACCATCTCCACATAAACAAGCTACATAGCAGTCCCAGAATGACTTAGAAGATAATGATCAAAATATATTAAATGCATGGCTGGTAAACCTGCTGAATAAAAAATTGGACACCCTACATGGGGTTATCAGTGAATGCGAAGAGGCCAAATAGAAGTTAGTAGATGACTTCATGGCCTCCACAAATAAAAAGATAGAGGAACTCCAGCAGAGGGAGAAAGAATCTAATTAAAAGGTAGGAACTCAGATTAAGGAGTGGAAAAAGAAGTCAGATAATCAACTACAGGAGCTAAGGTAATCTATTCAAGGCTTGAAAGAAAATCTTAATTAGAAGCTGGGCACCATTAAGAAAGACCAGCAAGAAGGAAAGTAGTTAAACACCAAAGTAAAATGTCTTCAACATAGAATGGAAGAGGACAAAGAAAGAATATCAGTAGCTGAAGACAGTTTGGACTCCATAGAGAAAGAGCACACAATTATTCATAACAAAATTAAGAATCATGACAGATCACTGCAGGAAATACAGGATACATTCAGAAAGCCTAATATGATAATAATAGGATTACAAGAGGGCTTGGAGAGGCCGATGGATTAGGAAATGCATTCAGCAGTATCCTAGCAGATAACTTCCAAAATATAAAAAGGACAGGCCTGTCCACATACAAGAAGCTTTTAGAAAACCAAATAGACCAGAACAGAACAAGTCATCCCACGCCCACATTATAATCCATAACCGCTCAATAGCCATTAAAGAAATAATTCTTAAAGCTGCCAGGGAGAAGAGAACAATCACATATAAAGGTAACCCAATCAGAATTACCTCAGATTTCACAGAAGATACTATAAAAGCAAGAATGTCCTGGAAAGAGGTCTACCATGCGTTAAAGTCAAATAACTACCAACCAAGAATAATCTACACAGCTAACCTCTCATTCACAACAGGACAAATAAAAACCTTCCACAGCAAGGAATATCTGACGCAATATATCGCTACCAAACCAGCTCTTCAAAAATCCTCAAACACATTCTAAATATAGAAAACCAACAAGAACAGAATATATGCAATGAAGCAGTCCACAGAGAAATATGAAATCACAACAAGACCAGCCAAGGCACAGCTTCCCCCCCACCAAATGAATAAAATGGTAAGGACAAACACCTCTCAGTCCTAACCCTCAATACTAATGAATGGTCTTAACTCTAATGAAGCAACATATATTGTCCAGTTGGATTAAAAAGCAAGATCCTTCTATCTGCTGTCTTCAAGAGACACACCTGGCCCAAAAAAATAAACATATTCAGAAACTGAAAGGCTGGAATAAAATATATCAAGCAAATGGACCCCATAAACAGGCAGGACTTGCAAACCTAATATCAGATAAATAGACTTCAAATTAAAATCAATGAGAACTGATAAAGAAGGTCACTACATACTAATTAAGGGATCTCTCCTTCAGGAGGATATTATGATCCTAAATATCTACTCACCAAATAACAGAGCACCAAAACTTATCCAAGAAACACTACTTTTATTCCAATCTCACATAGATCCAAAGACATTAATTTTGGGGGACTTTATCTCTCCACTAGAGAGATCAACCCGTCAAAAACTCAAGAGAAGAACATCGGATATTAAAATCTGTATAGATCAACAAGACTTAACAGATATTTAACAAATATGTCACCCAGCAGCATCAGATTAAACCTTCTTCTCAGCAGCACATGGGACATTCTCCAAAATAGACCATATTCTAGGCCAAAAAGCAAATCTGTCCAAATTTAAAAACATTGAAATTATGCCCTGCATTCTATCAGACCACAAGGGAATAAAATTAGACTTCAACATCAAAAGCCACCAAAGGAAAAACAGTAAAAACTGAAGGCTGAATGACACACTCTTGAACCACCAGAGGGTATTGGAAGAGATTAGAAAGGAAACTCAACTGTTCATGATATTCAACAAAAATGAACACACATATTACCAGCTCCTCTGGGACACAGCAAAGGCAGTACTCAGAGGCAAGTTTATAGCTCTGAGTTCCTGCATTAACAAATTGAAAAGATCTGAAACTAACAACTTAATGAGGCACCTAAAGCTCCTTGAAAAATAAAAACAAGAAGCTAAACCCAAATCCAGTAGATGGGAACAAATAATTAAAATTAAATCCAAATTAAATAAATTATATTTTAAAAAACTATAGAAAGAATTGACAAAACAAAGATTTGGTTCTTCAAAAAAATTAAGAGAATTGACAGACCCTTAGCAAATCTTATAAGAAAAAAGGAGCACACACCCAAATAAACAAACTCAAAGATGAGAATGGAAACACCACTACAGAAACAGCCAAGATTCAGAATATACTAAGGGCATATTTCTCAAAATTTTAGGCTAGTAAGTTTGAGAATCTGAAAGGTATGGACAAATTTCTAGCAAATATTGACATGCCCTAACTAAACCAAGATGATTTAAGCCAACATAACAGACCCATATCAAGCATCAAAATAGAAGCAGCAATAAAAGACCCCCAACCTTTGCCAGGCACCAGTGGCTCACACCTATAATCCTAGCTACTCAGGAGGCTGAGACCTGAGGATCACAGTTCAAAGTCAGCCCCTCCATAAAAGTCCGTGAGACTTTTATCTCCAATAAAACACTAGAAAAAAAAACAGAAGTGGCACTGTGGCTCAAGTGGTAGAACTCTTGCCTTGAGCTGAAGAGGGCAGGGACAGCGCCCAGGCCCAGAGTTCAAGCCCCATGACCGACAAGAAAAAGACCTCCATCCAAAGAAAAGTCCAGGACTGGATGTATTTACATCTGGATTCTACAAGGCCTTCAAAGGAGAACTCACACCAATACTCCTCCATCTCTTCAATGACATTAAAAGCAAAACATCCCTATCACACTCTTTTTATGAATTCAGCATAATCCTCATCCCAAAACCAGGCAGGAACTCATCAAAGAAAGAGCACTATAGACCCCTTTCTTTGATGAATTTCAATGCAAAACTTCTCAATAAAATCTTGGCCAATCGATTTCAACAACTCATCAAAAAGTCATACACCAAGATCAAACAGAACTCATTTCAGTGATGCAAAGCTGGTTCAATATAAACAAAACAATTAATATAATTCATCATATCAACAAGAGCAAGAATAAGAACCACATGATTTTCTCAATAGATAAGGAAAATACTTTGACAAGATCCAACACACATTTATGATGAAGGCTCTGGTAAAACTAGGAATTCATGGAACATTCCTCAATACAATAAAGGCTGTATTTGACAAACCGACAGCCAGAATTACACTTAATGGTGAAAGGTTAAAACCATTTCCTCTAAATTCAGGGAACAATACAAGGATGTCTACTTTCTCCAGTCCTCTTCAACCTAGTATTAGAATGCTTAGCTAGGGCAATAAGAGAAGATGCTGATATAAAGGGGATCCAAATAGGGAAAAATGAAATAAAACTCTCCCTCTTTGCAGAAGACATGATCTTCTATTTAAAGAAACTAATAGAAAAAAAACTAATAGATTCAACTTCCAATTATTTGAGCTGATCGGAAATATTTGCAAAAAAGCAAGGTATAAAATTAACCCTCAGAAGTCAATAGCTTTCCTGTATTACAATAATGAGAATAGCACAGCTGAAATTAGGTAAACAACCGCTTTTGCAATAGCCCCACAAAAAAAAATACTTAGGAGTTAAGTTAACAAAAGAGATGAAGGATCTGTATGAGAAAAACTTTAAAAACCTGAAAAAAGAAATTAAATGAGAACTAAGCAAGTGGGAAAACCTCGCGTGCTCCTGGATTGGGAGGATTAACATTGTGAAAATGGCAATACTGCCAAAGGCTATCTACAAATTCAATGCGATACCTATCAATATCCCAGCTTTATTCTTCAATGAAATAGAAGAAGAAACCCAAAAATTGTTTCCCTTATTTGCAATATCTAGTATATGTATGAGTCAAGCGGAAAAGGTCAGATAATGTGATGTTAGGAAAATGAACCCTTAGATATGTATTTTAATGCTTTTTTATTTCATGCATTTGTTTCTAATGCATTTATAAGATTATCTCTTTGTTGCTTTGTATGTCCCTCTCCCACAGTATAACCCCTGCTTTCACTATATTTGATGTCAGTATAACTAGTGGAGGAGATGGGGAAAAACAAGTCGTTTAAGGATACAGGTGAACCTGTTGCAACAATGAGAAGTACAAGTTGTCATGTCAAAATGAGTTTTAAAACGTTGGTGGGGGGGAGGGGAGGGGGAGGATTTTGTGGAGGGGTAGGGGGGAGGTTGGGAAGGGATGTGAAGGGTAAACAAAGGAGGCTGCAATGCTTGATAAGAAATGTACGCATTATCCTGCCCATGTAATTGTAACCCCTCTGTACAGTATGTTCACACAAAAAAATTAAATTAAATAAAAAAAAAATAAATAAATTCTAAGCTAAAAAAAAAAAGACACTGAATAGCAAAAACAATCCTTAGTTGAAAAAGCAGCACTGGAGGAATATCAATTCCAAATTTCAAAACTCTACTACAAAGCTATAGTAATCAAAACAGCTTGGTACTGGCACAAGAACAGAACCGAGGACGTATAGTTTAGGACTAAAGTCCCAGAAATGAACCCACATACCGATGGCTACCTAATTTTTGATAAGGTGCTAAAGAAATTCAATGGAAAGAAAAAAGAGACTTCAGTAAATGGTGTTTGCAAAATTGTTTAAAAACTTGCAGAAAACTAAAGCTAGGACTGTATATAACACGCTGCACCAGAATCAACTCCAAATGGATCAAAGACCTTGAAAGAAAAGCAGATTCCATGGAAACATGACAGGAAGGAATAGGAGAAACTCTAGGGTTCCTTGGCACAGGCCAAATGTTTCTTAATAGAGACCCAGAAACAAAACAAATCAAAGAAAGGTTGGGAAAATGGTATTGCATGAAACAGCAGAGCTTCTGCAAAGCAAAGGACATAGCTAGCAAGATCAACAGAAAGCCCGTGGATTGGGGGAAAATCTTCACTAACCAAACAATAGACAAGGGTCTCATGTCTAAAATATACTTAGAACTAAAAAACTAAATCTCCTAATGACAAATCCTCAAACAATTAACAAATTAGCCCAATTAACAAATGGGCTAAAGACTTACAGAGAGACTTCTCTGAAGAAGAAATAAGAATAGCCAATAGACACATGATGAAATGCTCAGTTTCCCTAGCCATAAAGGAATTGCAAATCAAGACAAAGCTGAGATTCCACTTCACACCAGTTAGAATGGCTATAATCAGAAAATCTAGTAACAGATGCTGGAGGCAATATGGCTTGAAGGGAACCCTACTGTATAATTGGTGGGAGTGTAATCTTGTTGAACCACGCTGGAAAGCAGTATGGAGGTTCCTCAAATGACTCCACATTGCCACGAGCTGGTGGCTCACGCCTGTACTACTAGCTACTCAGGAGGCTGAGATCTGAGTATCGCGGTTCAAAGCCAGACTAGGCAGGAAAGAACATGAGACTCCTACCTCCAATAAACCATTAGAAAACTGGAAGTGGCACTGTAGCTCAAGTGGTAGAGCGCTCACCTGGAGCTGAATAGCTGAGGGACAGCGTCCAGGCCCAGAGTTCAAGCCCCACAACCGAAAAAATAAAACAAAAAAAAAACAAAAAACAAAAAAACAACTCCACCTAGAGCTCCATTATGACCCAGCAATACCACTTTTGGGCATTTACCCAAATGATCACAGACAAGATAATACCAAATCTACCAGCACAATCATGTTTATCACAGCATTATTTACCACATCTAAAATAGGGAACCAAACCAGATGCCCCTCAGTAGATGAATATATCAAGAAAATATGGTGGGCTGGGAAGGTGGCTCAGTGGTAGAGCGCTTGCCTTGCATGCATGAGGCCTTGGGTTTGATTCCTCAGCCCCACATAAGCAGAAAGAAAAAAAGCCAGAAGTGGCGCTGTGGCTCAAGTAGTAGAGCGAGCACTAGCCTGGAGCTGAAGAGCTGAGGGAGAGCACCCAGGCTCAGAGTTCAGGCCCCACGCCGGACCCAAAAAAGAAAAAAAGAAAAAGAAAATGCCGTATAAATATATATAATTGAATTCAATGCCTCCCTCAGATAGAATGACATTGTCTCAGTTGTTACGAACTGGAAAAACTTGCAAAAAATTATCTCAACTGAAGTAAGTCAGGCCCAATGAAACATAGTTCCCATGCTTTCCTTTGTTTACAATGACTAGTACATGTCCATTAAAAGCAGAGAAGTTCAAAGGCTATGTACATAAGACCACATAAGAAAATGTTAAGCAAAATGTACCCCAAGACAGGAACACAGTGTTTTTTAAAATCTTTCTTGCTAGTGTTTTTTAATGTACTTAAAATGCACTATGTGAAACTTTTGTTTCTTTTGTATGTTCTTGCCCCATGGCATAACCCCTTTTTTCACTGGATTTGATGCTGGTGTTCTGGGGGAGTGGAAGTGATATTGGGGAATGCGGAAATGAGGATGCAGGCTGACCCATTGTGCTGACAAGTTGTACAAGACAATATGTTAAAAATGAACTTTACAATGTGTGTGGGGGGTAGGCAAGAGGTGTTGGGGAGGTGGGGAGGGAAGTGATAGTAGAGGGAAAACAAAGGAGGAGGTAACAATGCTTGCTAGGGAATGTACACATTACCCTATTTATGTAATTGTAACACCTCTGTACATTTTTACCATATATATGCATATGCATATATATTCATATATATATATATATTAAAGGAAATGAACCTCACAACTTTGATGGGGGAGGGGGTGTAGTTGTGAAGGTTGGAGGGAAGAGGTGGTAGGGGGAAAACAAAGGATGAGGCAACAATGCTCAATAGGAAATGTAGTCACTACCTTGCTCATGTAACTGTACCCCCTATGTACAGCATTTTTGCAATAAAAAACTTACAAAAAATAACTCATGTTCCAAAGCAAGCCCTAGCAGGGAAGTCTTTCAGACACTGATGTCCAACTAATCACCAAAAAACAGGAAAGTGGCACTGTGGCTCAAGTGGTTGAGAGCTTGGCTTGAGCTGAAGTTCAAGTCCAACGACCAATAAAAAGAAAAAAAAACTGAAAGTATCAAACAACCTGAAGATGTTGTCAAGAATAATGAGTGCAGCATTATGCAATTACATGGTTTAGTCACTTGCAGCCTAGTTTACCAGGGGAGATGGTGGGTGGTTTGTGTGTGTATCAAAAGCTGCAAAATTATTTTGTTTTTTCTCAAGGAGGGAGGAAGGTAGGAATGGAGGAGGGGAGAAAGAGTTTGGTGGCCTTTTGGTTCAGTGATTGCATTCTGGAGTCAAGTTCACAGAAATTCCACTTGTAATCCTACTTGCACGGCCAACAAAGAAGTCATGCCATGCAAGTGGCCTGTGTCCTGTTTTTGGCCAGGTCACAACCACCACTGGGTAATCCAAGTGCAACTTTAGGAACAAGATGCCTTGAAGACACCTGAACCACTGGGCAGGTGGACCTAACCACAGCCAGAAAAGACAGAAAGTGCCATGCTGAGGGAAAGACCGGAGATATAGACTGGGCAGAGATGTTTTTGTGATTCTAATTTTGTAATATCACTTTGATTCTATAAAATAAACAATAGATTTTAACTTTCTTCCCTCCCTTTTGATAAAGCTTACAAAAACACTGTCTCTAGCTCCTAAGACACTTAGCTATCAGGTCTGGCCAATCATTTCCAGGATAGTGAATTACTTAATTGAATTTTGAACACATAAAACATGCATATAAAACTAGCATATTTTGATCTTATGAGAAAACAGCCTTGTTCCTCTCTGGTGTTATGACTAGTGTGATAATGCTCACTCAGGTTTATATCACTGTGCAATTATTGTTCCATTTGTTTAGTAAACAGTTTTTCAGGACAGGAGAACTGTGAAGGGAGAATATGGGATACAAATTTTATCTGTACTTCTTGTGGCCTGGCAATAGCTTCTCAGACTGTTTGCAAGAGGAAACATGACTTCATATAGGCCAAATAAAGAAAAAGATACACATCTGCCACAGAAGCAGTGCCACAGAAGGACAAATGAGAAAACTCATCCAGGCTCAGAGCAAAGCAACAGGATGGGTTCTTCAGGTGTGTGAAAATTTATGAACATTGTCTTTCTTACCATGGAGAGATCATTCAATGCTGGCATTTACAATATGTTCCAGGACTCATATCTGTTTATGTCTGTTTCCTCTGAAGCATCTTTGATAATGACAGAAAGGAGAACGTTACAATGGCACCTAGTTATGTTTTCTGCACGAGATTTCATCTCTCTCCCGAAATAAGTTAGGGTTGTAACGAATGACTTGGATTTCCTGAGAGAAATTCATGTTTATTTCTTGTTTCTATTAAGGTTATTAAATGAATAGATTAAATTTGTAAGATGTTATTATAACAAATATGAAATAATGATTTTTAGGTTACTAGTAGGCACCCAGTTTCCTTTTAGATAGAAAATATTTGGCTGGCTTCCAACTAAAATCTTTACATCTCAGCCTCCAGAGTACCTAGGATTGTAGGAATCAGTCACCTTTCCTGGCTGAGACAAATATTTTGGTAAGGAAAATCACTGTGATATGGAAAATGAGTCATGAAGAATGTAGACTAAAATGGAATATTTTGAAAACATTAACAAAACTGAACTTACAAATTTGCCGGCTTCAGTGAGGAGAAAAATGAGAAAGAAGTTATAGAGGCAGACAATCAGAGACTAAAGAGAAGTTAGTGAATATTTCTTTGTTAGCATAGCTGCGGAAGATTTCGTTTAAAAAATTCAGCTTGATGTAGTGGTACATGCCTACAATTTTAACTACTTAAGAGCTAGAAACTGGAAAATATCAGAGGTTTGCTGTTGGTATGGTAAAAATATAATACTGGGACTTCAATATTTAAAACAAACTGGTGCCACAGAAGTTGGGGGATCAAGGTTTGAGGCCAGTCTAGATAGTTAACATGAAACTATCTGAAAAGCAATCTAAAACTCAACGAAGTGCTAGGTGTATGGATCAAGAGCAATTATCCAGGAAGTTTGAGGTCCTGAGTTCAATCCCTTCTCCTGAGAAAAAGAGACAAGAAAAAGGAAAAAGATTATGATACAATTTTCAAGATATTTTCTATGCAATTTTCGGCTACAATTTCCTTCTTCAATTGCCTTAAAGCTTTTGTGAAGTCATTTACACAAATGAATACCATCATTTGGGGAAATCACAGGAAATTCTTTGCAACGAGTTTTGTAACAGAACAACTCTCTAAATCCAAGTTCAATGACCTGAAAATGAGAGGTAATGGTTTCATGAAAATGCACTTCATAGCTGTGTCAGAATGTGAAGAAGGATTTTGTTGATTTTATATTCATTTTTAAAATTAGGGTAAAATACTTTGGTATTTGGGATACACTTTTAAGCAAGGTTTTAAGCAAATAAAATTATGGTTGAGATTTTTATAAAAGCTATAAGACAACTGTTTCATAGCTTTTTATAGAAGCTATTCAACAATTGTTGGATAAATCCCAAGAATGCCAATGTATGTTCTGTATCATCTGATGGTGTTACATATTTCATCATGTAGGGTTAGGAGAATATTATCTTCATTTTCCAAATACAGAAATGAAGGCAAGAGGAGACTTGATGTGTTTCTGAAGGCTGATGTGTAGATGACAATTAAGACTAAGCAGAAACCAGAATCCATGGCTCAAATTCAATTCATGACTTACAAACCCCGTGACTATACTAATACCTAAAACTTTTGTGCTAACTAGGTGACATTGGACATATTTTTTAGAGTTGTCATGTGTTGCTTTTTTTCTGTGAACAGCTAATAATATTGGTGTTTTCTAGAATTAAAGAATATACCTTTTGTAAGGTGTTATTCAATAGAACATGAAACAAGAATTCCATGAATTCTGAAGTTCATTATGCATTTTTCTTAAAACTATTATTGGAAGCATCATGATAGTGAAATTATTTACATTCCTTCCATTCCAGAAAGCATTATCTGAACACATTTGAGAAGAATTTCTACAACAGTCTTTTAATGTATGAGTTTTGGATGTGCTTATTTGCCTTCTCTCTGTTTCTTCTTAATTGGGTTATTTATTGGCATATTCGTGTGTTAAAGAGTTCTTTATATATTATGAATAAAAGCTATTTGTCAAGAACTTTATATTTTTTTCATTATATTAGCCAATATGCCTGCTATATGTTTGAATACAAATGGATGACATCTTTACCTGATTTCAGAGCAACTGGGATAACTTTCATTCTTATGCAGTACTCTTTATCAGGTAAAGAAAGTTCCCATATAATAATTTTGACAAATTTTTACCATTCTGCTATTTTGAAAAGGGTAGATTTATTTTAGGGTCTCAGCATGGAATTGCCCTGTGACCTGTCTCCTCTACAGCATCGAACCCCTGTTTGCAAACTGCCGATGATACTAGAAGCAAATTTTTGCTTGTTAGGACTATCAAATTTTTGGCCTAGGTACTCATGATGCTTTGCCAGGAAACAAATCCACACATAGAAATTAGATCATCACAACTCTTTGAATTGGCATTAGCAATACATAGTTGTATTCTTGATATGAAATATCTTAATATAAAATAGTTTGTCACAAAGCATAGTTTGTGACAGAATAAACATAAGTATATCACCTAGAATCTCGGTATGATTAGTAAACTCTAGAGAATTTTCTCATACTTTCAGACTTTTCATAAACATAAATAATAGAAGCCAAATGAAGTGGTTTATACCTATACTCCTACCTACTCTGAAAATGAAAGTGTGCATAGTCACAGTTCAACGTCAAGCTGGAAATCATACAAGAGACGTCCATTTCAATCAATAAAAGCTGGGTGTGCCAATGTGTGGCTGTCATCCTACCTACGTTGGACATAAAACTATGAAGTTCACTATCCAGGTATCCTGGGAATAAACCAATGCAAAATTCTGTCTCAAAAACAATCAAAGCAAAGATTGCTGGATGTACCGTGATTCAAGTGGTAAGGTGCCTCCCTGGCAAATGCCAGGGTCTGAATTTGAATCCAAGTACTTACCAAAAAAAATAAAAGTAAACAATCTGAAATAATTCTCAAAATAACTACTCACTTAGTGTAATTATCATATGTATTCTCCAAATAATCTTGTAGTGAAGGCAGAGAATTAAATAAGCCAGATCAATATAAAACTCGAGAATCATAGAATGGCTAAGACGTCAGCTTTCCGATCATTCAATGTCTGGATCTTACTGTTCTTAGATCCACAATCTTATGGAAAAAGAAAAAAGAATGTATAAGTACAATACATTTATTTACACCCTTCATCCAGTTTCACATATTGAAATTCTATCTCAAATGTAATGTTACAGAAGTTGTGTGTACGTGGATGGTAATTAAGTCATGGAAGCAAAACTTCATGAATGGGAATTAAATAAACAAAACCAAATAAATTTCACTCCTGATCTTTAATATAAGGCATTACTCAGAAATAAAATATCCTGACTATGCTGGCATTGTAATCTTGGACCTACAGGCTCCAGAATGCAGAAATAAATTTGTTGTTTATAAGCAATTCAGTTTCTGGAAATTTGTCAACATAGTCAAAAGGACTGACAGTAAGCCAGCTGAAAAGGACTGTTGTGGCTTCTTTCTTTTCTTTTCTTTTCTTCCTTCCTTCCTTCCTTTCTTTCCTTCCTTCCTTCCTCCTTCCCTCCCTCCCTCTCTCCCTCCCTCCCTCTCTCCCTCTCTCCCTCCCTCCCTTCTTTCCTTCTTTCTTTCTTTCTTTCTTTCTTTCTTTCTTTCTTTCTTTCTTTCTTCTTCCTTCCTTCCTTCCTTCCTTCCTTCCTTCCTTCCTTCCTTCCTTCCTTCCTTCCTTCCTTCTTTCTTTCTTTCTTTCTTTCTTTCTTTCTTTCTTTCTTTCTTTCTTTCTTTCTTTCTTTCTTTCTTTCTTTCTTTCTTTCTTTCTTTCTTTCTTTCTTTTGTTCTGGGGCCTAAAATCTGGACCTGGACACTGTCCCCCAGTTCTTCATCTGTAGACCAACGCTTTAACACTTGAGCCTAAGCCCCGCTTCCGGCTTTTTCTGCTTATGTTGTGCTGAGGAATCGAACCCAGGGCCTCATGCATGCAGGGCAAGCACTCTACCACTGAGCCACCTTCCCAGCGCCAGTTTTTCTATTTTATTTTTCCATCTTTCCAGAGTTTCTCTGATATTGAAAAACGTTAAAGCTCCATAGAGAAATGTTTTAAAACTGCCCTTTTGTCCAACTGTGACTTCACAAATTTTGGAGTGTAAGGAATGACATCAAGTACCCTAGAGAACTAAGACAGGATATTTCATCATCTTACACTTTGCTCATCAGCACCTAGTGCAAATTTACACTATATAAACAAATCAACTAATGGTAGTTAAAATAAATTTGAAAATGCGTAGCCAGAAAACACGTTATGAACATTCTTTCACTGTAGTCTCATGGGATGCCATGTCCAAAATAGGAAACTGAGGGTAAAAGAGAGATTGCAAAACTGGTATATTGGTTCATTGAAATTCAGAGTAACCTATATCCATACTTAGGCTAACATACCATGCGCATTTATTTTTCTGCAGAAATAAAAGGGTCACAGAACTTTGTTTAAATTTCTAGACTCTTATATGCTACCATGATATCTCTATCCTGATTACTTTACTGCTGCCTGAAGTCATATCAGCTGAAGTTGATACATCTGTACCCACTCAACTAAAAACAGCTGACACTTTGGCAAATGTACTTTTAAAATATCCCATGCAGTTATAATGTGTAATTAACATTATGAAATCCTGGGCTAGAAAATAAAACTTCTAGCCGGGCACCAGTGGCTCAAGACAGTAATATTAGCTATTCAGGAGGCTGAGATCTGAGGATCATGAATCAAAGCCAGCCTGAGCAGGCAAGTCCATGAGATTCTTATCTCCAATAAGCCACTAGAAAACAGAAGTGGCACTGTGGCTCAAGCGGTACAGCACTTGCCTTGAGCTGAAGAGCTCAGGGACAGCGCCCAAGCCCAGAGTTCAACTCCATGACCGACCAAAAAAGAAAAGAGAGAGAGAGAGAATAAAACTTCTATGATGATGCTAAGACCACCTAACAAATCTTTCTTGGTCTCTTTCCTTCCTTCATTTTTAGTGCTGGGGATGAACCGAGAGCCCTATGCATATTAAGAAAGTGCCATAATACCAAGCTATATGGCCATTTCCATCTCTTCAATTTCACTCCCCAACTCACTTCTACTTTGTTCCTGATACTTTACATTCCTTAGTCATAGTATTTCGAGATTACCGAAATTCCCAAGCTTTTCATCATTTTACAGAATATTTGTTTTCTCCCTTCCTATGTATCAAGACACTGTGCAAGAAGGATTTTTTTCAACTCCCCAGGCAAAGTTCATGGTTCATCAACAGGTTTTATTTTACCATGCATATCATTATAATATTACATTTATAATAACAATTCACTTAAATAATTGTTTCTCTTCTTCAGACTATTAGTAGATCCATGTTCAATCCTAGCTTTCATATAAACAGGAATAGACTTTTTCTTGTCTTATTTTACTCTTTTGGACTCGGTTCAAATTTTCCAGATTTTGTAGACTTGTTTTTTCTGCATGAATAATTTTCAGGACATTTCTGCATATTTTGTATAATAAAATCAAGAGATTTCCAGCCAAAGAAAAGAACTCAGAATTCTAGAGATTAATGACTGTACTCTGGGTTCCTGTGCACTTGGTACTGCATTTGGAACCTTGGTGCTACAAAAATAGACAATCTATATTGAAAGTTGCTTTCTTTTAGGTCTCCCATTTTCAGCCCTATGAACATTTAAGGTGTATAGCAAGTTCACTGTGGTAGTGTGAGCTTGTTATCATTAAAAAATATTTTTATTGTAAAAATACTGTATAAAGGGGTTACAGTTAAATGAGGAAGGTAATTAGTACATTTCCTGTTGAGCATTGTTACCCCATCCTTGGTTTTCCTACTACATTTCCTTCCCTCCTTAATTCCCCAACTCTTTCTTCTCCATACCCAAAAGTTGTGAAGTTCATTTTCAACATAGTGTATTGTACATTTCATTGTTACAGTTGGTCAACTACTATCGTTGTTTCACCTTTTTGTTAGCCTTCCCCTCCCCAAATTAGAAAAATGTTTTTAGAAGATGCAGGAACCTGGAATCAAATACAGTAACAACAGAGGATATATGAGTTAGTAATCTTTAGTCTTCAAATTCCAAAACAAAAATAAGCAATGAAAGAAAAAATTTGTTCATAAGGGTAATCGCAGCCTCCCGATTGATGCTCTGATTCTACCATTAAAATAAAATCTTGTTAGAATCAAGTTCTGATCCAGGCTAAAATGCAAATACCCGTGGAAATGATGTCATTAAGTTAGTATTATTTACATATGCCTTCCTATTAATGAAATACCATGGAAAAGGTTTTTACAAAAACTGTATGATAGCAAGAGGGATTTCTGACAAAGGCATTATAGTGGGTAAGGTGTGTAAAAGTTTCACAACTGGAACTGAATGCTGGAAAAAGAATAACTTCACAGGGAGGAGTAACTTACTGTTTTAGATGAGCCACGTTAAGATGGATCATTATGTAAGAAGAAATTTTTATTTAGTTCTAACTAGCAGATACTTATCTATTTATAAAAAAAATGAATACCATAATGAAAAATCCAAAAGAACTTTGATGATACATTTAATATTTTGAAGACAACAAATATTTTCAGTGATAGAGATAGTTCAATTAATTATGGAATTTATAAGCATTGGATTCCCCTATAATCATTATAAGTGATGTTCTTAGAACAGTATGAAATTTCAAAGATGATATTGGTTAGAAAATATATGTATGATACAATGAGATGAAAAGTCAAAGTATAAAGTAGGCTCACACCTGTAATCATACCTACTCACAAGGGTGAGATTTGAGGATCATGGTTCAAAGTCAGCCCCTGGGGGAAAATCCATTTAACCACCAAAATGCCGGAAATGGAGATGTTAATAGCATTGAAGGACAAAAAGCAGAGAATAATGTGAATTCAAACTCCAATTTTGGCAATAAACAAATCAATAATCATACAAATATATGTACCCAAATTGTAGGCAAATATATATATAAATATATATATATATGCATATATATGCATATATGCAAGGCAGAGGGATAAAACCGTGGTGTTTCAATATTCACATTGTGGAGCTCTAGGATGGGAACTGCGCAAACATTTACTTAAAGGAAATCAAAAGTGAAAATATGTTGGAAATGATCTGTACAACTTGGGCGGCTGGATTGGGAGAGCCAGGGAAAGAAGAAGAAAAATGAGGGAGGGTGTAACAAGTTACACAAGAAATGTTATCACTGCCTTACTTATGTAACTGGAACCCCTCTGTACATAACCTGGAAAATAATATTAAAATTACAGAAAACAATGGTTTTATTTATGATGTTATATTTAAAAGTATATTTAAAAATTATAATCATGTTTTAAATTTCTAATGCATTGTCCCACTCTACTGGATTATACTGGAATATAGGAAGAATTACTTAGACATGAGTCCATGAGCAAGGACACCAATAAAAATTCCACAAATAAATGTCAACATGAACCAAAGGGTCCTAACCATAATACCTTACTTCTACAGCAAATCACACAATCCCCCAAATCCAAATAATTAATCATTTAAAGGCAAATGGTGAATCAACTTCTCCATTTGTAGAAATACATACTTGCAACAAGGATGGAAAAGGCACCGAGACCCAAAGTTCATGACACACAATTTTGAGGAAGATTCCTCACATAAAAGAATGTGTCCCACCCATTTATTTTTTTTATTTTTTTATTGTGAAAATACTGTACAGAGGGGTTGCAATTACATGGGCAACATAATGAGTACATTTCTTATCAAGCATTGTAGCCTCCTCCTTTGTTTCCCCTCTAAATGTGGTTAAGCCAGTTATCTTTGTCATACTAATAAAAAAGCACAAAAAAAGCTAACTGTGAGATTCAAAACGATTGCCTGAGAACAGGTGTTCATTGTGACAGCACAGCAACACCAGTGCGAATTACTTTGTCTCTCTTTCCTTGTCTTATTCCCACCTCATTCTTGAATTCTTAAGGTCAGACTCTGGGGAGCCAGTTCTCTTAGTTCCAGAAATTAATGAAAGGGTACAGGTGCTTGGAGATACAATTTCTTTACATAGCTCTTGGATTTTCATTCTAACTTAGTGAGTACTAATGGGACTATAAAACATGAGAACGTCATAAGTTTTCTACTAATTTTTAAAATGTCTGCTGTAAGAAGAATCAAAATTAACGAAAGAAACAACTCAGACCAAGGGTATACCCTATTCCGTCCTGTAATGTTTTCAGAATGTCTACTTTGACTCCAAGTTCTTTGATAAATTTGGAGTTGATTGAATAATATTGTCCCATTTGTTAGTAAATGGAAAGACTTGGAAAAAAATTATATTAAGTGAAGTAAGCCAGGACCAAAGAAACATAGGTCCCATGGTTTCCCTTATTTGCAATAACTAGTATAAGTCTCAGACAAGCTGAAACGCTCAAATAAGTTGATGTTAGGTGAAATGAACCCAAAATAAGTATTCAAATACTTTTTGCTTTCATGCTATTGTTTGTGACATACGTATAAGATGATTTCTTTGTTGCTTTGTATGTTCCTTCCCCATGGTATAATCCCTATTTTCATGTATTTGATGTTGGTATAATCTGTGGAGGGGAAGGGAAAAAATGTTTAATAGGCAACAATGAGATGTACAAGTCGTTATGTCCCAAAACGACTTTACAGTTTTGGCGTGGGGGGTGGCAAAGGGGCTGAGAGGGGGGAGATGAGAAAGGATCATAAGGGGAAACAAAGGAGGAGGCAGCAATGCTTGATAAGAAATGCACTCATTACCTTGCTCATATAATTTTAAACCCTCTGTACGGTATTTTCACAATAAAAAATGTAAAAAAAAAACTCAGAAACCATATAAAGGTATTTGTGGTGTATTGATACCAGGAAAAATTAAAATGTCATTTGTAAATACCAAATGACATTTACAAAGCACAAACCATAATTCTTCTGTGAGCTAATGTGATGATTACACATTTATACTTTCCAACAAAATCACCATTGAGAATACCACAGCCAGTTCCAATCACAGAAGCAAAGCTGCAAAGAATTGCTAAAATTTTCACCTATTCATTCCTAGAATTGAGAGGGTTGATTTTACTGACATTGACTGTTTGATCCTCTTTCTCCTCACAAATAAATGCGCCATGTAGAACAATTTATATCTATATCTTAACCTCATGGGTGCCTGGTCTTTCTGGTCTGATCTTCCATCTGAGTACCAACTATGGAGCATATGTAGTTTATGAACATGGACCATTCCTTAACAAGCAGAAACACACTCTAAAAAATTGTAACAAAAACATCTATGATAATGCAAATATTCTATATATGCGTTGTCTAACAGACTAGCCACTGGCTATATGTGGCTACTGAATTTCAAATGTGAATAGTATCTGAGAAATTAATCCTTCCAATTTCAGTTAAATGAAATTTGAAATAATGACATTCATCTACTGTGTTAACTAGACAGCGTAGTAGAGTAGTTTTCAAATAAGGAAGTTGAAGTTCTCACAATAGTGGTGATAAAACATAATCCAAGTGAAGAAGGTTCAATTGGATACTAACTACATGCCTGTGAATTATCTGAGCTTTTCTGTCTTATAGAATTCAGTCATCACTCACCTAGTTTGACAGCTGGGAGCAAAGGGGTAGGAGATATAAACAAGCTACTTGGGATACTGACAATTGCTCCTTGAAGATGAGGGTTGTGCATAAATCTTTTCTATATTTTGTAGGCCGCAAAGTGTGTAGAATCCTCTAGGTAGAAAAATAATGTTTGTTTTCCTTATTTCAAAGAGTTGCTCTGTTTATCAAAATGGGAGAGAAGTCAGACTGAATTCTATAAATATACAAACAATATAGAGAAAATTTGCTACATTCTATTCGTTGATATGCTCTGGAATGAACTTTGGTTCTTTGCACATACTCTGTAAATATTTACACAATAAAAAACAGAAATGTAATTCTTTACTACTGTTAAAATACATAGAATATCTTCTCTAAAATATATTCGGAGACCTATTTTTCCTTAATTTCTTCCACATCTCCATTAAGAAATGGCTCTGTGAGAAAAGCTTCCAGATGTGTAAAATTTGAACTCCATCTATTTCTTTTGTTGAGTTGTACTCTAGATAGGATTGCAAACCCTATTTCATCTTAAGGCTTAGGGCTAGAAAAAGAATAAATATTCTCAACAAATTGTCATGCCTCATTTTTAAGGAGAGCTATGTATTTATTAGGAGAAATATGTATCCGTCTTGATAGCTAGGAACCTTCAAGAAACAAAAGAAAAAGAACAATTTTATTGCATTGTCAAGTATGTGCATATCTTCAAGTGAACACCAGCTGCTCTATATTCTGTAGTATATTTGCAAGAATATTTTTACAAGTTATTTCTAAGCTACTGTCATCCTCCAGAGTAAAGTTCATGGATGCATATTTCTCATTATATAAAGTGCAGTTGCTCAAAGTCAGAACCCATTTTTTGTGTAGGTTTCACATGGCTATCTTTGCTTCACTCAGTGGCACTGAGGCCTGGAAGATTCACTTCAAATATATAAATACACACACACACACAGATACACACACACACACACACACACACACACACAAATATCTCACTGGCTTTCACTATTGCTTTAAAAATTAAGTCTTTTTTGTCTCTAACCCAAGAGCATCATAAATCGTCTAGCATCCATGAAAATGATAAGTTCATTATTAACTTGCAAGTAGGTTATATCTCTAGCTTCACACAATTCTAAATACTCATATGAAGAAAAATATACATCTAGAGTTTGGGTGAGCTCTTATATTATGAAGCTCTCAATTTTCATCTTATTTGCATGGAATAGGCAGCAATGCTCAATAGGTAATGTACTCATTATCTTGCTCACGTAACTGAATCACCTTTACAGTATTCTTACAATCAAAAACAAACAAAAAGGAAAAAAAAGAAAGTGGATGTCATCTGTTTCCATTAGAACTAACTAAATTTAGTGGCTGTAATTTTCTACAGGTATTAGGGACCTAATAAGTTGTGGATATGCTCCAAGACCTTTACTAAAAGCTGAGGGATAGAGATCCAAAAGTGGAAGTAGATAGGTGACCAGAGCATAATTATGTAGCTTTAGTTCACTGTTACAATAACAGGAGTGCAAATCATTATGATTTGTAGTTACAGGACCAGAAGACATATTGGAAACTGACATCAGGAAGGGTCATTAATTGTAGGAAAACAAATCAGGATGCACCAAAGGATGCAATCAACAGTGTCCAAAAAACAACACAGAATGGGATAAAGTCATTGCAAGCAAATATTTAACAAGTGGTTCACATAAAGAATATATAAAGAACATCATCCCAACAACAAAACACAACCTGATTTTACAATGTGCAAAGAACTCAGATGTTTCTCCAAAGAAGAAAAAAGTTTTAACAAGCCCACGAAGGTGTTTAACATCACTAATCACCAGGAAAGTGTAAGTCAAAATAATGAAGAAAATTACCACTTAATATGAATTAGGTAGGATAACTACAAGAAAATAAAGTAACAATGTTGACAATAGTGTGATAAAATTGAAACTTCTCTATGGGAAACAGTAGAGCATCTTTTCAAACAATTTAAAACAGGATTATTCATACCTGTCATCCTAACCACTCAGGACAGGAGGCTGAAATCCAAGGATCTCGGTTCAAAGCCAATCTGGGCAGAAAACTGGAAGTGGGTCTGTGGTTTAAATTGGTAAAACGCTACCCTTGAGGAAAAGTTCAGGGACAGTGACCCTGCTATGAGTTCAATGCATATGAAAGAAAATCCATAAAGAAAGAAAAGAGAATTGTCATATGATCCAATGACTCCATTTCTGGGCATATACTCCAAAGATCTAGAAACAAGGTCTGGAAGAGATCTTTGTACACTCACATTCATTTTGTACAATACTCAAAACATGAAGGCAATCCAAGTGGCCATCAACCAATGAATAGCTAAAGCAAATGTGGTTTATACATACAGTGGTATATCATTTCAGCTTTAAAAAGAATTATGTTGTGACAGATGCTATATTATGGATGAATCCCTGGGACACTGTCCTAAGTGAAATAAACCAGTCATAAAAAGATAAAATATTACATGATTCTACTTATGTCAGTTACATAGAACAGTTAAATTGATAGAGAGGAAGCAAAATCGAATTTAATGCATATCTTGAAGCAGAGGAGGGTTGAAAATTGTTTTAATTAATATAGAATTTGAATCGTGAAGGATGAAAAGAGTGTGGTCATTGATCTTATAAAATATTGTAAATGTACTTACTACGATTATGTTGTATTCTTAAAATGATTAAGATAATAAAACCTGGGAGAGGAGAAGGAGAATGATGAAGGGTAAGTAAAATGAAGGTACATTGTATGCCTATGTGGATAAATATACCAAAATGAAATTGTGCTAATACACAGTTTAAAAAAGATAAAACTTTTAATTGTTTGCATTTGACCACAATTATTGAAAAAAAAACAACTACAACAGTCTGCGAAACAATTTAAATTTCCAGCATTCAATAAACCTGGGTTCAAAACTATATCTCACTTATGTGTGGGAGGTTGTTTTATTAAACATGTTCTTATTATTATCTTTAAGTAGTTGTACAAACAAGTTCGCATTCTATAAAACAGTATATGAATACAAGGTGTCTGACAATATTATCACACATCCCTCCCAACCCAACCCTTCTGCCACTTTTAAAAAATTGAAATAAGTGATTACATAATATTCATATATTTCACAGTATTGTGGAATCATGATTCTTAAAGTCAGAAATATATTTTAACCATCACAAGGAAAATTATCATTATCATAGTCTATAAAGTTTGTGAATTCTATGAGCTTTGACAATACCAAGTACTTCTTCCATATTAGGTGATGTTTACATTTCTTGCCTTTTGCTTAGTGTAGACGATTCCCTCTTTCCCTCTTGTTCCTCCCTTCCTATCACTGTCTTTGTATTGTGTAGTTCTTTTCCTTCTATGACCAGTGGAGCTCATGAGCCTCTCTGTTGTGTGTTGTTCTGTTTCCCACTCATTGGGTTCCTCCTCCTGGCTTCTCTCCATTGAGTGCAGATTCTTTTCTAATGTAATGAGAGCACATTCAGAGAAACCACCCCTTTTGTAGAAAATAGATCGTCAATTTTCCGTAATTTGTATGTTATCATACATATTTTCAATATATAATAGCATTTGTAGCATATGAGATATATTTCTTCTTTTTCATATGCTTAAAAGTAGTTTCTAGTTGCACATAAAATGCATCAACTATTCCCTATAGAAAATAGTAAAACATTACACATGAGGTCTAGAGCCCTTGATGTACATAGAAAAAACATCTCAGGTGCCTACCATAATATGCACCGTTCCCTTCCAAATCAATAGATTTAACTGAAGTCCAGGCTAAGTAAAATAGTGATAACATTTCACAACAGTGATAGTATTTAGATAATACATATAAAAATGTTATCTGATAGCATCTAGGATATTGCTTTAAGGACAGTCCACACATATTCTGTATTTCTTTATTTCCTTATTTCTGTTCCTTCACCTCACTTCTTGGAACTTGGAAGTGATTACTGGCAATTTAGGGGTCACTTTGGGCCAAGACAGTGAGGGCTATATCCTAATGCTGGAGTATGCCTGTATCTTCGTGGAATCTTCATGCCTGTACTGTCTTCCCCTGGAATTTTAACAGATAAGAAACTAAGCCATTACTAGTTACATTGTGATGATCATTTGAGTTCTCCTGACCTTAAGATACTTACATTGTGGATTGATATGCACTCACAGAAAATACATAGTATTGCATACACACACACACACACACACACACACACACACACACACACACACACACACACACACACAATCCTTTAAGTAGTTGTACAAAGGGTCATCATTCAACAAGTCATTTAATAAATACAATGCAGCTTGATCGATATCACTTCTTGTATCAGTTTTCTTTCATTTATTCATTAAAATGTCATTACCAGTTATATACTGACCATACTGTTCTGCTACTAAGAACTTGCTTCATCTGGAGTTTAGATTCCTAAGTACCTGCTTTCAGATGGACAAATATGATCTTCGCCCTGAATGCAGGTCAGAATGTACCTTCACGAGAAATTACTTCCCACAACAAAATATAGGTCTCTGAAGATAATACGAGCACTCGGGGAATGGGGACTCCTACTTCAACTGACTTTAGAAATACAGTACAGTTATTTCTCTGCCCTAGATTTGCTAAAGGTATCTTACCATGTTGGCTCAAAGCAGAACTGAATTTGCCTTCTGTAAGTAGAAATCAAATTGCATTCAAGGTAAGTGTGCAAGTTTAACTCAATGGGCTTTGCTGCTTTAAACAGCAATTTAGACATCCAATCTCTTTGTCAGCATAGTGTTTCATGGGACCCCATAAAGTACAGTGCCCTGTGAGTAACAAATGGAGATGTGCTACTCAGAGGGAGTTAAACCTCTTCAGTTGGGTAGTTATGGATAAAATGTGATGATTGGAACTGGTTCCAACATGGCAGGCATGAATGACACAGCAAAAAATTCACAACTTTTTCCCATTAATCTTTAGGTGCTAACACATGCGCTGTTACTGACTATGGTCTGGGGAGTGTCCCTCTACCTCCCATCCAATCAACAGTGTTTTCTGCACTTGTGCTCTGAGTTGGGGTATCCAATAAGGAAAATTCCACAGTCATGATTTATGCTCTAATACTGGGAAACCAATTATGAGACCCAATGTAGCACAAGCCCATCCATAGACCAATCAATCCAGGAACATGCCCTCAGGGGCAGAGACAAAGTGTTCTACATATACCTGAGGGATGTGGTTCCCTTCTGACCAGCTCTTGTTCCCCCTTTTTGCTAAGGAGTCTGTCTCACTGCTCTGTTTTCATTTTGATGAAGAATCTGTTTCATTGCTTTGTTATTGCTATGAAGGAAACGTGCTTTAAAAACATTTCTGCTCTTGAATTCTTAAAAGAAAACATACCTGAGACATAGACAATACTGCTGTTCTGAAGATGCTGGGGAGAGGGAAGCCTTGGCCTTCAGCTTTGAGACTTGATTTAGAATTCGATAATTTAGGTGCTGTGGTTTCAAATTAATCTGAAACAGGCTAATGACTGAATTTTCTCGTCTTCTTACTAGAAGCGCTAAAGGAATTAGAAATGAGATGTATGAGACATTATGTCAAAAAAAAAGAACTTTACAAATGTGGCTCAGGAGGAAGAGTGGTGGTGGGAGGAGGGAGATGGGAAGGGACGGTAAGGGGAAACAAAAGAGGGGCAAAAAAAAAAAAAAAGAATTAGGAAAAAACAAAACAAAAACCACAAGAACCCAGTATTAGTCTAGCAAAGGGTCAAGAAATTATCAGCTTTCCTTTTGTTCATGCATGAAGCTAACAATGAAAATTTAATGTAGCCAACTAGCATCATTAAGGTATTAAATTCTGTAGAATGTGGTTTCTTCTCTTATATTTATTTCGAGAGGATATGCTTTCTTCACTAACTAGATCTTGTTCACTGACTTTTGCTTTGTTAAAAACTGTTTAAGTCTTTAAAAGGGAATTGAAGACTGCCAGGCAGGAGGGATTTAGTGTAAGATGTGGGAAGTGTTCGCATACTATGCATCTAGAGGGCTAGAAAACAGGTTGATCTGCTCACTGCCTCAAGCAATTCATAAAGTGTCTTGCATTTTCTAAAACCTAAATCCAAAGTTTCACCTTCTCCTTCCCACCAAGAATTCTCCCTCAGGCCTCTTCCTACCATAGTGTCTTGGCAGCTTATAACTGCTTTGCCTCAGAAATGTGGCATCAGAAGTGTGCCCTGTGGTCAGGCAAGCAGCTGGGATCTGGCTGATTCATCTATGGCTCTGTAAATGCTGCAGCCTAATCTGTGCCCTGTGCTCAGGGTTCAATATGTGTGATTAAGTCCATAGCTAGGTGCCTCTAGAGAGAGTAGGCTTTCCTCTTTCTATTAGCGGTAGGAGCAAAAGTACCAGACAGGTTCTTTATAATGAACCAGCCACACACAGCTGTTGGTTTCATTACAACTTGTTGAGGTGAGTTAGCCTAAGGGAGCCAAGGCAATATGTGAATAAGGTGTTTTCAACTGGAAGCTCATAAGCCTCTGTTCCAAAGAGGAAGCTGCTGATAATAAATTCTGTCTGGGAATGGACTGTGTAGGAGTTAGAATCTTTTTCTCTGCAAGTGATTGCTTGAGAGAGAGCATTAACTAAGCATAGCCATCATCTTATAAAAAGCTATTTTAACTAAAGTATATCCTGTAACTAAAATCTTTCTAGGTACATAGTTTAACACATAGGCATAGTTTAACTCATAGAACACAAGCTTAGAAAGACTTTTCTAACTATTTCTGGCCTGGTTGTCTTGGTTTAGTGAATTTCTCTGAAACTGCTATTCCCTTTCAAACTAGCCAGCTGAGCTTCCAAAGAGCCAATTGAGCAAGATTGTGAACACAAGTTCTGATCAATACCAGAAGTAGAAACTCATTAGGGGTAAAACATACATCCTACTCAGACTTCCTACTCAGAGTGGTTGCTTAATTGGCTTCCTGCCATTAACATGTCCTTTAACAGAACTAAACTTTGCTGTGCTAAGTTCCTTTCAACTTACTGGTCTTTCTTGGGGTATTGGCTTATGCTATGGGAGTATTCCCAATATCTGGAATATTGTCCAGGATCCTTGTTATACAAGGGGGATGGGGGGAGCCCTTCAGGAGGAGACACAACTGCCTTGTTGACATAGCTCAAGGTTGGGTTAAACAGCACTCGTTGTGGTTAATGATGGAAAGTGTATCAGCAATATTAGGAAAGGGCGCAAGGAACACTCCAATAAAAAGTAACCTCATGAATTGGCCATGAGTGGAAAAATTGGACTAGAGCATATTACCTTGTTGGTTTGGAAATTTCATGGGCTGAGTGAGCCTTAGGCACAAGGAGAACTTCAGTCTTGATGTTTATTTTCATTCTCTGGCCCAAGAATAAAAATCTGAGAATTGGAGGAAGTCATCTTTGAGAAATCTCCAGTAAAGGGAGAATTGAATATGAGAGGGGTGCACAAGAAACTTACAATAGGGAGGATTAACTGCACCAAAAACTGAAATCACAAGAGACCTGCTAAAATGGAGAAAAAGAATTATAGCCCTAAGGAGCCAAAGAAAAATGATCCAGGGACCTACTTCTGATAATCCACTGGGAGAATGGTGAAAAAGATCTGAGAACACTATTAAATAATGGATTATTTTTGTTATTGAGCTCCATAATGTGCACTTGTCCAAAAAATTTGTTATGCATATGTACTTGCAAGTGTGTGTTTTAAATCTTATATCCTGAAAGGGGAACTCAAAAAAGTCCTACTCACTAAAGAACTTCAGCTGCCCACTTTGACTCTGAAGCCTGGATTGTTCCTCTAGCTGATCCAAGGGTGTATGGTATTGGAACCTGTTTCTGAAGCAGACTCTCTGGGTAAACTTAAAATTCAAATTCAAATCTGGGTGCCAGTGGCATGCACCTACATTCCTAGCTACTCAGGATCTGAGAATTGTGGTTCAAATCCAGCCAGAGCAGGAAAGTCCTTGATAGTCTTATCTCCAATTAACCACCAGAAAGCTGAAATTGGCGCTAGGCTCAATTAGTAAGGCTTTCTTTCACCTTGAGCTGAAGAGCTCAGGGACAGCACCCAGTCCCAGATTTCAAGTCCTATGACCAACAAAAAATAATGCTTGGGTGAAGTGGATTAAATATTCTGCCCACCATTACAGTTAAGATTGTGTGGGACAGAAACCAGAAAAACAAGTGGTCCACTTTCCACTGTGATGAACCTCAGACCCCCAAGGCATGGAATGCATTATCTGTCGGTCAAACACAGCCTGGGGAAACTTGTAAGACTGTGCTGTTGCTGTTCACAAAAGTAAGGATCTGAGACAAAAACCCTATCTTCCCAAGGCCAACAATACCTCTTGCCTTTCTATGTAGGGGGACAACTGGCATTTGTGGGAAACTTATCAAGATGCAGTGAAGGCCGAATCTGTGAAGAGATGAGTAGTAAGCACTAAGCATAGCCAGAGGAAATGTCCAATGGTATTGTGGAAGACCAGTGTTGATGATGTTCCTGGCCAACTAGAGTAATACCTGTGCTTTGGTTCAATTGGCCTTCCCTTTCACCATAACACTTCATCCACCTGTCCATTCTCAAACATTTTATATTAGTTAGGAGAGACCCCTTCCCTAGAAGGTCATTCATATTTCATATTTAAAAGGTACTATTCATGATCCTCCCAAAATTTCCAAAAAGTTAAAAGCCAGAACTGAGATAGCAGCTTATGAATCAGTTTTATTCTGATAATTAGTATAAATAAAATATAGTTTGGGGGCTGAGAATATGGCTTAGTTTTTAAATTGTTTGCCTCACATGTATAAAGCCCTGGGTTTTATTCCTCAGCACCACATAAACAGAATAGGGTGGAAGTGGCACTGTGGCTCAACTGTAGAGTGCTAGCCTTGAGTAAAAGAAGCTCCGGGAGCTCCAGGATTGACAAAAATAAAATGTAAAGTAGAATAAGATCAACAGAGGTTTGTTAATTATACCTAAAGATTTTTTATGATTTTTATTGTGAAAATATTGTACAGAGGAGTTACAATTACATGGGCAAGATAATGAGTACATTTCTTATCAACCATTGTTGCTTCCTCCTTCGTTTCCCCTTCCTATCCCTTCTCATCTTCCCCCACGTCAGCCCCCATAGTGCCCCCTTTCACCCCTCCCCCCACCAAAGTTGTAAAGTTTGTTTTCGACATAACGACTTGTACATCTCATTGGGGCAATGGGTCCACCTGTATCCCTATTTAAACGATTTTGTTGCCTTACCCTCCACAAATTATAACAACATCAAATACAGTGAAAGCACGGGTTATATCATGGGGGAGGGACATACAAAGCAACAAAGAAATCATATTATAAATATGTTAAAACAATCACATGAATGAAAAAAACATTTGAATCCTTATTTTGGGGTTCATTTCACCTAACATCAACTTATCTGATAAAAAAAACTTCATATAGGATTACTTTTTCCTGAATATTTTATTTAAAAGGATGTTATTTAAGTTTGAAGTTTTTAAAGACCAGCAAATAGGGGAAACATAGGAATGATGAGTACATGCTTTTGGAATAGTTATGTAATAATAGTTATGTAATAAACAATCTTTTTTTTTAATTTAATTTTATTTTATTTGAGAAGATACTGTACAGAGGGGTTACAATTACAGTGGCAGGATAATGCATACATTTCTTACCAAGCATTGCAGCCTCCTCCTTTGTTTACCCTTCACCTCCCTTCCCAGCCTCCCCCCTCCCCCCCACCCAAAAGCAGTATGGAGGTTCCTCAAAAGACTTCACATAGATCTCCCCTATGATCCAGCAATCCCACTTTTGGGCATATACCCAAATGTATACAAACAAGACCACACTAAAGCTACCAGCACAACTATGTTTATTGCAGCATTATTTACCATAGCTAAGATATGGAACCAACCCAGATGCCCCTCAGTAGATGAATGGATCAAGAAAACGTGGTATATACAAACAATCTTATATAAACAATATAAGATTGTTTCAAGGGCTGGGAAATTAGCTCAGTGGTAGTGTTTGTCATGCATACATAACGTCCTGGGTCCGATTCCTCAACACCACATGAGCAGAAAAAGCAGAAATGGTGTTGTGGCTCAAGTGGTAGAGCACTAATCTTGAGCTGAAGGGCTGAGGGGTAGTGACCAGGCCCAGAATTCAGGCCCCACGACTGAAAAAAAATGTTTCAAACAGCCTTGGGTGAGGAATGTGGGTGGTGGGAGGGATGGTTTACCATCTAAGCAATTGTGTAAAGCCAACAAAAATTTTAATGTGAGGGTTGATGTCATATTTTATCAAGCATGACTGTCAAACTTAGAGAGCGAGAAAAGTTCAGCCTGGACATGTGAGAACCTTCCTTTTTATAAAGATAAACTCTCTGTTTATACCCTGGATCTTCCAGGGTAATTGAAGAGGTGAGAACCACATGACCTCAGTTGAGCCTGTCCCACTACTTAATCAGTGAGCTCAAAACCACCAACTATTATGAGCAATGTTTGGTCATTAAAGGACAAATAGAATCCAAAAGCAACTTTATTATTTAAGTCCTAGAAAGATGCCTGGTATTGCAGAGGACTAGTGTTGAAGACATTACTGGCCAACTGGGTTGGAAACTGCACTTTGGTTCAATGTACACCCATTGCATTCAAGCTGTTTGGACTGGCCAGGTTAATAAAATCCTAACACTAGGTAAGGAGAAAGATCTTATCCCCAGAGGGTTTCCAACCCTCATATTTACATAGATGCTATTGGGGTCTCCCAAAGAGTTCCTAATCAAAACCTGCTATTTGATTTCTAGCTTTAAATTGGTAATACCTATAAAATGTAGGTTTTGTTACACATAAATAGATTGGACTCGATTTCTTATCACCAGAGCCTTATATTTATACACAATCAAGGCAATAACAGAACAACTAAATGCCACTAGTAGGATGGCATGGAAAGGATAGATCTAGGTATACTAGCTGGAAAGGGAATTGTGTCTGTGGTGATAAGAAACCAATATTGCACAAAGGCTTTACAAAGATTGAAGACTGGCAATAGGTAAAACATTTACTAGCTTGTTGATTAATACTTTGAAAGACAAAGGAATGCTGCAGTCCATATTTGCCTCTAGTACTTGTTTTCATAGTAATGCCTGTGTTTGTTTTGTAAACTGCCCTCATTCATACAGCAAACAACACCCATTTCTTAAATATTCTCCCTTTGGATACTGCTGAATCGGAATGTCTATTAAAGCTGACTAGGTTTGAAGAAAAGTTAAAAGAAGGGAGAACTGTAGGAGTTAGAATCTGCCAAAATGCTTGACATATAAACTGCCTTTTAAAGGATAGCTGCTCTCTTACCAGAAGTTAAGATTGCTTTTCTGACAAACGTTGGCCAGATGTACTGGTTTTGTCTAGTTTGAAAGTTTGAGCAAGAAAGATTATGATCCCGAGGTTGTGATCAGTGAGAACCAATGGTTGACTGCCTAATCAACATGCTTGTTTGGGTTCCAGCCAGTAGCACTTTCTTCTCCAGAAGTTAATTATGCCTTGCTGGGTATCTTTCGAGTTGGGATATGAGATGCCATATAGGAGAAAACACCAAGATATTTCCAACAACTGCTCTGGTGCACTTAACTCCTTATTTGGGATAGCTTTGGAAAAGCACAAGCTAATACTATACAAAGTGTACTTTTAAAATAGAATTTGTTCACTCTTCCCATTCTTTATGGCCACTCTCACACTTTTTTTTAATTTTATTTTATTTGTGAACATACTATACAGTGGAGTTACAATTACATGGGCAAGATAATGCATACATTTCTTACCAAGCATTGCAGCCTCCTCCTTTGTTTACCATTCACCTCACTTCCCAGCCTCCCCACTCCCCCCAATCCTTCCCCCTCCCTCCCCGCCCACCGACATTGTAAAGCTCCTTTTTGCCATTACAATTTGTATTTCTCATTGTTGCAACAGGTCCACCTGAATCCTTAAATGACTTGTTTTTCCCCATCTCCTCCATAAGTTATACTGACATCAAATATATTGAAAGCGGGGGTTATACTGTGGGGGAGGGACATAAAAAGCAACAAAGAAATAAACTTATAAATGTGTTAGAAACACATGCATGAAAGAAAAAAATCATTAAAATACCTACCTGAGGATTCATTTTCCTAACATCACAATATCTGACTTTTTCCGCTTGACTCATACATATACTAGATATTGCAAATAAGGGAAACCATGGGACCTGTGTTTCTTTGTGTCTGGCTTACTTCAATTAATATAATTTTTTCAAAGTTTTTCCATTTCCAAACAAATAGGGCAATGTCATTCTTTCGGATGGAGGCATAGAATTCCATTGTGTATATATACCACATTTTCTTAATCCATTCATCTACTGAAGGGCATCTGGGTTGGTTCCATATCTTAGCTATGGTAAATAATGCTGCAATAAACATAGTTGTGCTGGGAGCTTTAGTGTGGTCTTGTTTGTAAACATTTGGGTAAATGCCTAAAAGTGGGATTGCTGGGTCATAGGGGAGCTCTATGTGAAGTCTTTTGAGGAACCTCCATACTGCTTTCCAAAGTGGTTGAACAAGTTTACATTCCCACCAACAATGAAGTAAGGTTCCCTTCTGTCCACATCCCCTCCAGCATCTGTTGTTGTTAGAGTTCTTGATTTTTGCTGTTCTAACTGGAGTGAGGTGATATCTCAATGTTGTTTTGATTTGCATTTCTTTTATGGCTAGGGATGTTGAACATTTCTTCAGGTGTCTATTGGCCATCCTTCTTTCTTCTTCAGAGAAGCTTCTCTTTAAGTCTTTCGCCCACTTATTTATTGGGCAGTTGTTTCTTTGAGGATTTGTTGTTGGGTGGTTTAATTTTTTGAGTTCCAAGTATATTTTAGATATGAGACACTTGTCCGTTGTATGGCTAGTAAAGATCTTCTCCCAATCTGTGTGCTTTCTATTGATCTTGCTAGATATGTCATTTGCCCTGCAGAAGCTCTGCAACCGTATACAATCCCATTTGTCCAACCTTTCTTTGATTTGTTGTGCTTCCGGGTCTCTATTCAGAAAATTTCGGCCTGAGCCAAGGAGACCTAGTGTTTCTCCTATTCCATCCTGTAATATTTTCAGAGTGTCTGCTTTGAGTTCAAGGTCTTTGATCCATTTGGAGTTGATTCTGGTGCAGGGTGATATATAAGGATCTAGCTTAAGTTTTCTACATGTAGTTAACCAATTTTGCCAGCACCATTTACTGAAGAGGCTGTCTTCCTTCCATTTTATTGTTTTAGCTCCCTTATCGAAGATTAGATGGCGCTGGGTCTGTAGGTTCATTTCTGGGTTTTCAATTCTATTCCATTGTTCCTGAGGTCTGTTCTTATGCCAATACCAAGCTTTTTTGATAACTATGGCTTTATAGTAGAGTTTGAAATTTGGTATTGGTATTCCTCCAGCAGTGTGCTTTCTGTTGAGGAGCGTTTTTGCTATTCGGGGTCCTTTGTTGTTCCATATGAATTTTTGGATTGCCTCTTCTATTTCCTTGAAGAATGAGGTTGGAATATTGATATATATCACATTAAATTATTTGTAGATAGCCTTGGGAAGTATTGCCATTTTCACGATGTTAATCTTTCCAATCCAGGAGCATGGGAGGTTTTGCCATTTTTTAAGTTCTGAGTTGATTTTCTTTTACAAGATTTTAAAGTTTTCATCATAGAGGTCCTTCCCTTCTTTGGTTAAGTTAATACCTAGGTATGTTATTTTTTGTGGGGCTATTACAAATGGAGTTGCTTTCCTAATTTCAGCCACTCTTTCCTCATTGTTGGCATACAGAAAATCCATTGATTTTGGGGGGTTAATTTTATAACCTGCTACTTTGCCAAAGTTTTGAATCAGCTTGAGTAATTTGGGAGTGGAGTCTATGGGATTCTTTAAATATAAGATCATGTCATCTGCAAAGAGGGAGAGCTTTATTTCTTCTTTCCCTATTTGGATCCCCTTTATGTCTGCATCTTGTCTTATTGCTGTAACTAGATATTCTAATACTAGATTGAAGAGAAGTGGAGAGAGTGGACATCCTTGTCTTGTTCCTGAATTCACAGGAAATGGCTTTAGTTTTTCACCATTAAGTATAATACTGGCTGTAGGTTTGTCATATACAGCGTTTATTGTATTGAGGAATGTTCCATGGATTCCTAATTTTTCCAAAACCTTCATCATAAAGGGGTGTTGGATCTTGTCGAATGCTTCTTCTGCATCTATTGAGATAACCATGTGGTTCTTATTCTTGCTCCTGTTGATGTGATGAATAATATTAATTGATTTGCATATATTGAACCAGCTTTTCATCCCTGAAATGAAACCTGTTTGATCGTGGTGTATGATTTTTTTGGATGAATTGTTGAAGTCTATTCGCCAAAATTTTGTTGAGAAGTTTTGCATCAATGTTCATCAAAGAATGGGTCTATAGTTCTCTTTCTTTGATGAGTCCCTGCCTGGTTTTGGGATGAGCATTATGATGGCTTCATAGAATGTGTTAGGTAGTGAACTTTCTCTTACAATTTCATTGAAGAGTTGGAGGAGTATTGGTGTAAGCTATGCTTTGAAGGCCTTGTAAAATTCCGCTGTAAAACCATCTGGTCCTGGACTTTTCTTAGCTGGGAGGTCTCTTTCTTATTGCTCTTTTTATTTCAATACTTGATATGGGCCTGTTAAGCTGGTTTAACTCATCTTGGTTTAGTTTTGGCATGTCAATATTTGCTAGGAAAAGGTCCATTTCTGTCAAGTTCTCAAAGTTATTAGCATAAAGTTTTGAGAAGTATTCCCTTATAATGTTCTGAATCTTGGTTGTTTCCGTGGTGATCTTTCCATTCTTATCTCTGAGTTTATTAATTTGGGTGTGTTCTCTTCTTTTTCTGGTAAGATTTGCTAAGGGTCTGTCAATTTTGTTGAGTTTTTCGAAGAACCAACTCTTTGTTTTGTTGATACTTTCTATAGTTTTTTTGGATTCTAATTCATTTAATTCTGATTTAATTTTAATTATTTCTTTCTGTCTACTGGATTGGGGTTTATCTTGCTGCTCTTTTGCAAGGAGGATTCACTGTGTCCTTAAATTTTCAGTTTCAGAACTCTCCAATTTGTTGATGCAGGAGCTCAGAGATATAAACTTGCCTCTGAGTACTGCCTTTGCTGTGTCCCAGAGGAGGTGGTAATTTGTGTGTTCATTTTTGTTGAATAGCATGAACATTTGAATTTCCTTTCTAATCTCTTCCATGACCCACTCATGATTCAGCATTGTGTTGCTCAGCCTCCATGTGATACCGGACTTTCTTTGGTGGCTTTTGGTGTTGAGTTCTAAATTTATTCCCTTGTGGTCCGAGAGAATGCAAGGTATAAATTCAATGTTTCTGAACTTAGACAAGTTTGCTTTGTGGCCTAAAATGTGGTCTATTTTAGAAAATGTTCCATGTGCTGCTGAGAAAAATGTGTATTCTGATGTTGTTGGGTGAAATATTCGGTAGATGTCTGTTAAGTCTAGTTCATCTATGCAGCTGTTTAGACCTGCGGTCTCTCTGTTGAGTTTTTGCCGAGTTCATCTATCTACTTGGGTGAGTGGTGTGTTAAAAACCCCAAAAATAATGTCTTTGGATCTATATGGGATTTGAGGGAAAGTAGTGTTTCTTTGATGAATTTGGTTTCTCCATTGTTTGGCGAATAGATATTTAGAATTGTAATATCCTCCTGAAGGAGAGATCCTTTAATTAGTATGTAGCGACCTTCTTTATCTCTTCTCACGAATTTGAATTTGAAGTCTATTTTATCTGATATTAGGATTGCAACTCCCGCCTGTTTATGAGAGCAGTTTGCTTGGTAGATTTTGTTCCAGCCTTTAATATGGAAAATCTCTTTGTTTTTACGGGCAAGATGTGACTCCTGAAGGCAGCAGATAGAAAGGTCTTTTTTTTTAATCCAACTACACAGTCTATGTCACTTAATTGGAGCGTTCACTCCGTTAACGTTAAGAGATAAGACTGAGAGGTATTAGGGAGTTCCTGCCATGTTATCCACCTTCTTGAGGGCTGGGAAAACTGGGTTCTTCTTTTGGTTCTTGGGTTCTCAGTTTGGGTGCGGTTTCTTGGCCTTTATTGTGGTCTTGTTGGTTTTCTATGTGTGGGACATCTTTAAGAATCTTTTGTAGGGCTGGTTTGGTGGAGATGTATTGTTTCAATTTTTCTTTGCTATGGAAGGTTTTTATTTGGCCTTCAGTTATGAAGGAGAGTTTAGCTGGTTACAGTATTCTTGGTTGATAGTTGTTTGTTTGTAGGTCGTGGCATACATCATTCCACCCTCTTCTTGCTTTGATTGTCTCTGCTGAGAAATCTGAGGTGATTCTAATTGGTTTCCCTTTGTAGGTGATTCACCTTTTCTCCCTGACAGCTTTAAGGATCTTTTCCTTGGTCTGAGTTGATCCTGTGTGGATTATAATGTGATGGTGGGATGTCCTATTCTGGTCTGATCTATTTGTGGTTCTAAAAGCTTCTTGTATCTGAATAGGCCTATCTTTTTGTATGTTTGGGAAGTTCTCTGCTAGGATCCTGTTAAACAAATTTCCTATACCATTAACTTCTGTTTCTAGGTGCTCCTCTACAGCCATTATCCTTAGATTAGGCTGTCTGATGGTGTCTTCCAAGTTTTGGATATATCTATCATATTTCTTGGACTTGTCTTGGATGGTTGTATGTTCTTTCTCTATAATATCTAGGCTTTCTTCAATCCCTGAGTTTCGATCTTCTGCATGGTCTAACCTGCTGTCAAGACTCTCTACTTTGTTTTTTATCCCATTTCCTTCTAGTTGGTCAGCTTTGATGGCTTCAAATTCTTTGTTGAATTTCTGTTTTAGGTCTTGTATGAATTTCTTTATTTCCTTAATTTGATGTTCAGTGTTTATTCTTAAATCACTTAGTTGATTGGTTATGGTTTCTTTGGACTCCCATTCCTTCTGTTGGGTTCCATTCGGCATTCCCTTTGTGGTCTCTCTGACTTCCTTTAGCTCTTTGTTAATGGATTCCATGAATGCCTTAAGTGATCTTTGTGTATTGTCATCCTGCTCTCTCAATTCCTGTATTACTCTTTGATTAGCTTCCTCCCGTTCGAGGGATTCCTGCAGTTCTCTTTGAGTGTTCTCAGCCTGCTCACCCAAATCCTGTATCAGTTTTTGAGTAGCTCCCTCACGCTGATGATATTCCTGTATATGTTTTCGGGGTGCCTCCTCTCTCTCCCTATCACTCTCATACAGAGTCTTTTGTATGTTTTCAAACTTTTCATTTATCATGTTTGCCAGCAGTATTTGTAGAGCTATTTGGGAACTCTCCTCTGGATTATTCATTATCTGTTCTGTCCCCTGGATTTGCCATTTTTCTTGTGTTTTGCAGGCTTACTCTGCCCATTTGAGATGAAAATAGCACCAGTTTTGTGCTAGAACACTATCTTAAGGCTACCATCAACCAACGTATGAATTTGTACAGTCAATAGTTTACAGATACAATCTAGTTCAACAGATACATCTATTCAACATCAAACAACTATATGTTAATGGGCTTCGAACCGCAGAGAAGAATTTGGAAAAACAGAAATTATTAGGGTTAGGGAGAGATGTGAGTAAAAAATAGGAATAGATTGGTGTGGGGAAGCACAGGGAGAGTTAACTATGTCCTAATCTCAAAGCAGGAAATAGGTTGGGTAGGATGCAAGTAGAGAGAGAGTGGAAAAAGAAGAAAGGGAAAGGAAAATGAAAAGAGACCAGAAAAAATAGACAAGTAAAAATTACTGATATTATGGAGATTAAAGAACATCTATTTAGAGAGGAACGTGAGTATATTGAGAGATTGGGGGGACATAGAGGAGATGTGAAAGACTTAAAAAATGCTTAAATTGTAATGTAGGTATAAAGAGGTAGTACTTCTATTAAGGAATTTAAGTCTCAGAGGTTTTGAATTGAGTAATAAATTTGTGGATTAAGTGTGTACACAATGGGGGATAGGGTCTACTAGTAAACTACGGTTTGTCTGAGGATGTGCAGGACAATAGTTAAGTCATATAAAGAAGAACAAAGAGAGGAAAAGGTGAAAAGTCTAAGGAAGGGAGAATAAAAAGATCAGAAGTTCAGTAGAGCTAAACCAAAAACAAAAATATATTTAAAAAGAAGAAAAAAAAGAGAAAGAAGACAAGAAAAGAAATAAAAACGCACCTTCACGTACCCCAAAAATAAAAATTATAAGAGGAAAAAAAAAGTTACTGGAAAACAATTATTTTTTCAAAAAAGACAAAAATTAAAGATTAATAAAAGTTTTAGAAAAGCAATAACATTTTTTTCTTATATATAAGGAACCAAAAAAAAAAAAAAAAAAGAAAAAGAAGAGGAAAGAAAAAAAACGTTCTTTGATTTTTTGGGGAGGGGTGGGAAAAATCTTGTATCTCCCTTATGTCTGTAGCAAGCCTCTTGTTGGCGTGTCTGGTCAGCTTGAGGTCCTGTGGCTTGATTGGTTTCTTAAGTCAGATTGTTCTAACAGGCAGAAAAATGCTCTGCTTTACCCAAAATTTTGAGATCCCCTTCCCAGATTAGTTTAATGGGAGGGTGATCTGGTTTGATAATCACAAATGAGGGGAATGCAGTGATGAGACTAGGTTCTGGGTAGAGTTGAGGCCTTTCAACAAACAGTAGCTTTTCCCTGGGGCTATTTTGTGAAAACCTCACAGAGCCCAGCCTGGAGCCATTCTCAGCGTTTCTGTTTTTCAATAAATTGTGGAGGCTGATAGAGGGAGGGGCAGCCTCTGGCTCTGGTTACCCAGTGCGGAAAGCCACTCCTATGGTTGGCACCCGAGCTGGGTGACTTTTCCCTGGATGGAGCTGATTCTGGCAGGTCACGCAGCTGTTAAGTTCTTGTGACATGCTAAATGACTCGTTTTATTCCAAGCCTGAGCTGGAGCTCACAGCTCTGCCAAGCTTTGTCGGTATCCAAGATGGAGATCACCGGTGCTGGGGGGGGGAGGGGTGGCCTTCCCTCCTCTGCTCCCTGAGAGCCTTCCCTCCTCTGCTCCCTGAGAAGGAGTGAGGACGTCGGGCTTGTACTCACGCCAAGTCTTGTATCCTGAGTCCTCTCTGGTCTGCAAACTGCAGGATGAAGATGTCCGCTCCTTGTCGATTCTTGCTGGTGTTGAGTAGAATCCAGTCACCCGCTGCATCTGGCTCCTTCGTCCTGGACTCTGTGGCTCAGTTATGGTGCCCTGCAGTCACCGCCGCGACTACTGCTGCCACCGCAGCGACTGCTGGCAAGCGCTCAGATGTGTCTCTTTGCCTTGATTTCCCCTCTCTTGCCTAACCCTCTGTCCTGTGATGGCACACTTGGTGTGGTTCTCTAGCTTAGGGCTGTTCACTGGAACTCTAAAACTGCTTTCTATGTGAGAGCTTGTTCAGATTTCAGCTTCTCCTCCGCCATCTTCCTGGAAATCCCCACTCTCACACTTTATATAATGCATCTTCATCTCCATCACTTTCACTTTTCCTGTTCTCCATCTAGCTGCTTCTTGCTCCAGTCTCAGAGTGTTCTTGTTTGCCTTTTTCTTTTGCATAAATGATCGTAATCAAAATACCTTCACAAAATAGAATATAGACTGTGCTAACATGTTTCAAAAGTCTTAAAAAGCAAGAAGCACCATGTTAACTCAGTGCCTATTTCTAACTTTTCTGTTTTCATTCTTTTCCATGATGAGCCTGCTTTTAATTCTCAAGTGTTTTTGTTTTTGTTTTTGTTTTTTAATTTTCTGTATAAGCTTTGAATCATAAGCATCTCCCATTACTTATTCTGAAAATGTAGGCACCCATTGGTGATGAGCCTGCTGGTTAGTGAGCAAGGTCAGGATTTTTTTTGTTTGTTTGTTTTTGGTTTATTTTGGTCATTGGTGGGGCTTGAACTCTGGGCCTGGGCGATGTCCTTCAGTTCTTCATTTCAAGGCTAGAACTCTACCACTTGTGTCACAGAACTACTTTTGGTTTTCTTGTGGTTTTTTTAATTGGAGATAAGGAAGGGTCAGTCTCATGGAGTTTCCTGCCTTGGCTGGCTTTGAACCCGGTCCTCAAAATCTCAGCCTCCTGAGTAACTAGGATTACCCATTTGAGCCACCAGTATTTAGAGGTAGTTTTTATTTCATTGGAGCTTTCATTCAGGTTATCAGCTTTTTATCTGATTCTCCCTCTGCAATCTGCTTTTCCCTCTGCAATCCTTCCTGGAATACAGCTAAGCAGTGGCAGAGAAAATAGTCAAATGCCATGTTCACTCAGTCGGGCAGACGGATTTGCTGCACTTAACCCCTTTGATGCACTTAATTCTGGCTCAAATCCTAGCCTATTTCCTAGCTTGGTGTGCTTAATCCTAGCTACTCAGGAGCTGGACCTCTGCTTCTGGACCTCTGCTTCTGGACCTCTTCCTTTAGTTCAAGGTACCATGCACTGGCCATCCTCAGCCGTTCCAGTGTATTGGCATAGGTGACATCGCCAAGATTTGTCATAGGCCTGTCCAGTCCTTATGTCAGAGGTCTACATAAGCACACATTTTCCACTATTTACTTTTTTTTACTTTGATCTTTGTTTTGTTTTGCTTTGTGCCACTGCAGGAGCTTGAACTCAGAGCACAGTCCTTTCCCTTTCTCCTAAAAGCCAGTACTTTACTATTGAACCACAGCTTCACTTCAGGCCTTTTGGTAGTTCATGGAGGTAAGTGTCTCACGAACTATCCTAAGCTCTCCTACCCCACCTCTAAAGAGCTAAAATGACAGGTAAAAGCCCCTGGAGCCAGGCACTGGTGGTTCACACCTGTAATCCTAGATACTCAGGAGGCTGAGTTCTGAGGATCGCGGTTCAAAGCCAGCCCGGACAAGAAAGTCTGCGGGATTCTCATCTCCAGGTCACCACCAGAAAACCGGAAGTGGGTCAAGTGGTTGAGCACTAGCCTGGAGCTGAAGAGCTGAGGGACACCACCCAGGCCCAGGGTTCAAGCCTCATGCCCGACAAAAAGAAAAAAAAGCCCCTGAGGCCTGGCTATCTTTTCTATGTTCATCAATATGTCTGTCTCTTCACATAACCATTAACCCAGGTAACTTTCAAATTCATCTTTACAAATTTCATTTCATAAATATTTGGTAGAATTCATCAAGAAGTCAAATGTGTGCCACAGTTCTTCTGTTTTTAAAAGGATGTCATGCATTAGTAATTAAAGCCACCCAGATGTTCTGAAATTTCTGAAGTCAGTTTTTGTAACCTCTAGATATTTTTCCATGGTGTTTAATATTTGGAGCTATTGGTGTTGTTTGTAGGATACTCAATGCTGGTATGTCGTTCTTCATTCCCGTTCTTCGTACTAGTTTTTCTTAATCTCTTTCTCGTTTTTGATAATGAGCTTATCTTGGGCCTTGCTAACTATTTACACCACCTTTTGATCCCTACCACCTGCCTAACTAGGGCTTGAACTTATGAACTGAGTGCTGTCCCTCAGCTTCTTCATTCAAGGATAGCACTCTACCACTTGGTCCAGAGCTCCACTTCATGTTTTCTGTGGTTAATTAGATATGAGTCATTGATTTTCCTGCTAAGTCTGGTGTCAAACATGTCATATCTTAGCCTCCTGAGTATCTAGGATTGCAGGCACAAGCCACTGCCACCCAGCTACAAAGTCCTATTCATGACAGTGCCCATATAGAGATGTTGTTTAAACAAAGGAGGAGGCTGCAATGCTTGGTAAGAAATGTATGCATTATCCTGCCCATGTAATTGTAGCCCCTCTGTACAGTATGTTCTCAAATAAAATAAAATTAAATTAAAAAAAAAAAACAACAACTGCAGATGGGGGCCTTTAAGTCTGAAACTTCAGGTGTTCATTGGGAATCATCCCTCATGCAGTGGGCATAGGGGTCTAGCCCTACTCATTGCCTCCAATCCCAGACCCAATAGGCAGCGAGAGGCTTCGGAGGTTACCACTGAAGTCAAAAGTGTCTGTGTGAGAGGCCCTATGTATTCCTGGTTTGTGCAGTTCCTGAGGAGTGAAGGGGAAGTAGACCCAGAATGTGGAAAGTAGTTGACCGTGCTGTGACCAGGCATGTGTTCCTAGGATGGACACAGGATCACTAGGTCCAGCAGACACAACCTGAATGTCCTTAGCATGGCTGATGTGCATGGTCTGTGGTACCAAACTGACAGCTGACAGCACTGTCCCCTCAGAAGGGTGGCCCAAGGAAGACAACACAGGAAGAGTGGGGATGGAATGGAGCTATTTCCAGGAAGCCAGGTGGTATCTTGGAGGCTGAGGTGTGTCCATGAATCATGGGTGGCCACTCAGTTGCACACAGGCATGCCTCAGAAAAGCACTTGCCACTATCCCTTCCACCACTATTACTTCCTCTTTCCCTTTCCCACTTGAAGGTGTTATACCCAAGTCCCAGAGACCCTCCGACGACTACCGAGAGACCAGGCAACCCGAACTGCAAAATGCAAGGTTTATTCAACAAGCCAAGGCTCAGGCCACGTCCTGTACCCCCAGACGCAGCAGAGGAAGGAAGGGGGCCCCCGAGCAACAGTACAGCTGGGCCTATAAAGGCAAAAAACACAAAATTACAGCAATGCTATGGTTTAGGGACAAGTTCTATTCTGATTGGTCAGGACCAGGTGTCTGCTTGAGCCATCAAGGCAGACAACTCTTGTGGTTAATCTTCTGCTGACTGGGTCGCGAAACCATCCTGTTCTCGGGTGTTCTGTAATCTTTAAATAACAGTTCTCAAAAATTTTGCACAAACATATTATTGTTCATCTCATTTTTGCAACCTTTGCAACATTAACTTGGAACAGGAATTAAAGACTGAAACTAGTCAACTTTTGAAGCTATCACAATATGGCCTTAGTTTGGTTCTGACATTCCCCCCTTGAGTTTTGGCACAGTTATCAATCTTGATGACATTACATCTCAGTTTCAACATCAGATGTGTTTACAGGAGTATAGGTGTGTTGTACCATTAATACAATAGTCTCCAACCTTTCCCTTATATATTGTAACAATCTATTTAGCAAGCAAGGCCCAACAGTATGCAATAGCAGTAATATAAGCAAGGGTCCAATTAACGTAGAAATTAAGGTAGTTACCCAAGGAGAAAAATTAAACCATGATTCAAACTATCTCTGTCCAGACTCTCATTTTTTCTTTCCTTCTTCTAATCCTTCCTTAACTTTTGTTATGTTATTTTACACTACCCCTGACTGATTTACATAAAACAGCATTCTTCTCCTAATGCAGCTCATAGTCCACCTTGTTGTAAAACTAGTAAGTCTAGTCCTCTTCTATTCTGTAAGGCCACCTCTGTTAAAGAAGTTAAGGAATCTTGCAAGCGGGAAATCGAGCTTTCTATTCTTTTAATATCTTCATCTATTGATTCCCTCAAGGCTAAATAATGCTGTTCCTGTCTTGTTAAAGCCGCTATTCCTGTTCCTAACCTTCCAATGCTTGCATCTAACAGCAGTCTAATTGTAATAGCTGTGAAAGGCTCTTTTTTATATCTATCTGCCTTAAATTTGGAGCTTCATATAAATCTTAAAATTCCTCATTACATTATAATATTTATATGCACACAACTAGTTAGTCCAGATTGATTACACACCCACCATGTGTTGCTAGGAGGGATCAAATATTTCATCTGTTCGTTCCCCTTCTCAGGCAGTTTTATGGTTTTGTTGCAAATCCAATTCATATCCTGAGGTACTTCACCTATGCAGATCCCTTGACCTGTAACTCGGCCCATTGTTAATCCAACTTGACTAGTCCATCTGCACTCCTTTTGGTTCACAGTCCAGGTTACATTACCTACCACTGCTATCCCCTCATAATAAGATGGTACAGTGTCATAGCATAGCCAACAAGAGATAGTTAATTCTGAGTTAGAGGCATTTAATAATGCAAAGGAACCTATAACCAATTCTATTAGTGGATTTTTACTCAATGCTAGTACTATGTTCACTGGTTCTACTTTTCTGGGGGTTGCTGCCCTACTAATGTAGGGTGTTACTCTGTAACTATAGGGCTAGTTAGTTTTCAGGTTGGGGTGGTACACGTGGGGCTTTCTTGGGCCAAATAAGCTGAATAACCTGGTTAGGGCCCACCGGGGCTATTCTAATGACTTCTTGTCTAAGGTTTATTCTAAAAATTAATCCATGGTCATAATCATCCTTTTGTAGCCTCAGTCTCCATGTCCTCCCTTGGGCCCAAACAGAAAATTGTTTCCCTTTCTCAGTAAACATAATAGTTAGAGGATTACACCAGAATTGTTTGCACGGTCCATCTAGAATTGCTCCACAAATTTTTTCACCCTGATAAGTCCCTTTTCTAGCCATAGTAATAAGGTCTCAGTTAGAGGATGGCTTCCAATATCCATCTCCTGGGGCTTCACAACCCCATTCTTTGCAAAAATAGTCTTGTTCATAACCGCACCTTTTGCAAGATCTGGGCTCCTCCCATACCTATGACACACATAGATAGACCATCTCCCTAAGTAATATCTTCTCGCTGAGGTGGCACATCCTTCTGGCCTATTGTCTAGCCCATGTGAGTTACAATGTCTTTTTGTTGCTGTAAAAGTTGTTTGGCCATTGTATTCAGGCAGTATGCTAGGGTCATAATGGTGGGAATATCCCAACTCCCAATTGCTAAATCACATAAGTCTGTTGTTAAGTCTGGCCACCAGGTATTAAGTGGGGCTTCTGTTGTTGCCACAGGGATAGGTTTGCCCCGTTTAGGATTCACCAGCCAAGTTAGTTGGTAAGGGGCATGAGGGTTAATTCCCTTTACCACAGTACTTATCAATAGTAGAAACAGTCCTTGGACAATCTTCTGATCTTGTTGTTGGGTGATCTGATCTTGTTGTTGTTGGTTGTTTGGGTGAGGCACACCTTCCCATGCTGACACTGAAGATGCTGCTGGCTCCTCCTCCTCAGGATTGAAGAGATCAGCTAGATTGGCATGGGTGTGGTGGATCCACGCAGTTACTCCGTGTACCTTTAAAGCTGTGGGAGTGGTCAGAATCACCATATATGGCCCTTTCCAACTAGGCTCCAGTGCCTTGGGTGATGCCTCCTGACCAGGACCCAATCCCCAGGCCTGAAAGAGTGAGGATTGGGTATAGAAGCAGATTCGTAAATGGCTTTTATCTTAGGCCAGATTTCTCCATGCACCTTCTGCAAGAATGGAACAGTTGTTAAGTCTCCATCACCCAGCTCCTACAATAATTCCGATTGGAGGCTAAGGATCATTGGGGGTGCATTGCCATACATGATCTCAAAGGGAGTCAATCCTAACTGGTAAGGAGAGTTCCTAACTCTGAACAGGGCCAAGGGAAGAAGGGTCACCCAATCTGCGCCAGTCTCCAAGGCTAATTTAGTCAAGGTGTCTTTTAGTGTCCGATTCATTCTTTCAACCTGTCCTGAACTCTGGGGTCTATAAGCACAGTGCAATTCCAATCTGTCCCCAGTGCAGTGGCTATTCCCTGACTTACCTTGGATACAAAGGCTGGTCCATTGTCCAACCCTATTACTGCTGGAAACCCATACCTTGGGAGAATTTCCTGTACAATCTTCTTGGCCACTATTCCTGCAGTCTCTTGCTTGGTTGAGAAAGCCTCAGTCCATCCTGAAAAGATGTCTACAAACACTAGTAAATACTTGTAACCAAACTTTCCTTTCTTAAGTTCAGTGAAAGCCACCTCCCAGTACGTTCCCGGCCTAGTCATCCTTATTCGACTTCCATTAACTTTTTTTCCCCTTCTGGCATTAGTAAGCTGACATGCTCTACATTTTTTAACAATGTCTTCTATTAGTCCATTTCCTTCTCTTATCTTGATCTTCCAGCCTCTTAGCAAGTCCTGCATCCTCCTGGTTCCCATGTGTGAGGCACGGTGAATTCTTTTTAACATCTGTAGTCCTAGAACTTGAGGAATTAACATTTTTTAGTTAGCTATGCACCACCATCCATCTAGGTTTTGGGCCATAGGAAGTTTTGATGCCCATTCCTCTTCTTCTTTAGTGTAGTCTGCTTGTACTGGTAGCATTCTAGGTCCAGGATGTATGTGTCTGTCCGCCAAGGTGATTAATTTTCCAGCTGCTGCTTGTCTAGAAGTCTGATCGGCCAGTCTGTTGCCTTTCACTGTCTTGGTGTCCCCTTTTTGATGTCCTGGACAGTGCATGATGGCCAATCGTGCCGGGTCCCACACAACTCTAAGCAGTCCCAAAAATCTGTTCCTTATTTTTAATAGGTTTTCCCTCTGCTGTTAGCAGGACTCTTTCTTCATATATAGCTTCATGTATATGGGCTGTTGCAAAAGCGTAACTACTGTCTGTATAGACATTCAGTCTTTTCCCTCCAGCCATGTTTAAGGCTTTTGTTAATGCCACTAGCTCTGCTCGCTGGGCTGAGGTCCCTCTGGGCAATGCTTCTTCCCAAACTGCCTGATCTTCCTGGTCACTGCAGCTCCCACACACTTGTGTCTATCCCTGATGAAACTGCTTCCATCGGTGTACAGTGTCAGGTCAGGATTCTGCAGTGGTTGGTCTTGCAGGTCAGCTCTGGTCTCAAGGACATGAGCTAGTATTTCCTCACACTGATGTAGCAGCTTCTCATAGTCAGGATCTGGCAGTAGAGTAGCTGGGTTGAGGAAAGTTGGCATGCAAAAGGTTACATGTCCTGGGTTGAGCTGGAGAGCCTGATAATGGGTCATCCTGGCATTGCTCATCCAACTATCAGGTGGTTGCTTAAGAACTCCTTCCAGAGCATGGGGAGTGGCCACAGTCAGGGGCTATCTCAGCATTATCTTAGTGGCATCTTTAACCAGGAGAGCCACTGCTGTTATTATTCATAAGCACAGTGGCCATCCGGTTGCCACAGAGTCCAGCCTTTTTGATAAATAGGCTACAGGCCTTTTCCATGGTCCTAGCTTCTGGGTTAGCACCGCCTTAGCCACTCCCTCCTTGTCATCCACAAAAAAAGGGTAAAAGGTTTAGATACATCTGGCAAGGCCAATGCTGGAGCCTGCAAGAGGAGTCACTACAGAAGTTCAAAGGCCTGCTATTGTGTTAGTTTTGTGGCCTCATACAGGGGAGGGCTATTTCTGCAAAGCCTGGTATCCACACTCTGCAGAATCCTGCAGTCGCCATAAACAACTTCACTTGCTTTGGAGTTTTTGTAGTTGGTATCTTTAACACAGTCTCTTTTCTTGCCTCAGTCAGCCACCTCTGCCCATGTCTGAGGATATATCCCAAATACTGTACTTCTGGTTTACAAAGCTGGGCTTTTTTGGCCGATGCCCGATACCCAAGCTCTCCCAGAGTTTGTAACAGATTGGCAGTTCATTCTCTGCATTCTAATTCAGTCTTAGTGGCTATCAGTAGATCATCAACATACTGCAACAGACTCACCCCTGGGTTCCTTTCCTGATATTCACGAAGGTCTTCGTGAAGTGCTTCATAAAACAGAGTAGGGAAAGTTTTGAATCTCTGGAGAAGTCTAGTCTACGTTAGCTGTCCGCTGACGCCTCCCTCAGGATCATACCACTCAAATGCAAAAAATACCTGACTTTTAAGGGCCAGGGGAAGGCTGAAAAAAGCTTCTTTTAAGTCCAAGACTGAATACCATTTCCTGTCCAGAGGTAAGGAACTCAGCAAAGCATAAGGGTTTGTCATGGTTAAATGAATGTCCATTACTCTTTTATTTACTTCTCTCAGATCCTGAACTGGCCTATAATCGAAGCTGTTGGGCTTCCGAATGCGCAGTAAAGGTGTGTTCCAGGCTGATTGAGTCTGTATGAGGAGTCCTTTTATCAACCTCCGTATATGTGGAATTATGCCTATTCAGGCATCAATGGACATCGGATATTGCTTTATTTAAACTGCGTCTGCTACTGATTTCAGCTCCACAAAAATAGGAGGCATATGCTGTGCCCACCCCATTCCTCCTGTTTCTGTCCTGGCTTTCAGGTATTCTCTCAACCATAATTCAACCTCAGACTCAATTTTCTTGGGGGATTCAGTCTGATGAATTCTATATTCCTCTGTTTGGGCACATCACTAACACTTTCATTGGTTCTCCTGCTTCATTTAGAACCTTCATTCCTCCTCGAGTAAATTGGATTTGGGCTGTCACTTTTGACAAGAGGTCTTTACCTAGAAGAGGATATGGGCAGTCTGGAATAACTAGGAAGGAATGTGTCACTCTGCCATTTCCTAAGTCCACTGTCCTGTTTGTAGTCCAATCATAAGTTTTGATACCAGTGGCACCTTATATTATAGCTTTCTTATTTTTTATTTTTCCCTTGTCAGCCCATAATACTGAGTTTTAAGCCCCTGTATCAACCAGGAACGTCACAAGTTTCCCTTCCACTCTTAAGGTTATCCTAGGCTCAGGCAAGGGTTCCAAGCCCCGTCCCCCTCAGTCGCTGTCTTCGTCTAATTCTCTGGCTGCTAGGACTTGGGGACTTTTGGGTGGAAAGTACTTTCCGTTCCTGGTTTTCTTGTCTTCCTGTTTCTTAAAGGGCACTCATGGGCCCAATGCCCGTATTCTTTACAATATGCACACTGGTTTTGCCCCAGTCTCAGCCTGGGTTTTGGAAATCATTTCCATTCCTTCTGGGTCTCCAGGATCCCCTTGCCACGACATGAGTCACAGCCAGAATCTCCTTCAATTCCTTCCTATGTACTGCCTGTTGTTGTTGCAGGACCCAGGTGAGATTCTTTTCTTGTTCTTTTTCTCTCTCTTTTCTTTCCACTTCTCTTTCCCTTTCCTTCCTTTCCTCTTTCTGCTCTGGAGTTTCTCTCTTATTGTACACCTTATCTGCCATGGCAACTAATTCCCTCACATTTCTTTCTCCTAATCTCTGTAATGACTGTAATTTTCTCTTTATGTCCAGGGCAGCCTGATTTATGTATGAAAACATAAGCATTTGAGCAGAATCGGGAGTGTTCAAATCATAAAGGTTATATTGTGAAAAAGCTCCCTGTAATCTCTCTGGGTATGCCGCCGGACTTTCTTCTAGTCCTTGTCTTAACATCATAGACTTTAGCCATATTAGTAGGTCGGTGTGCAGCTGCCTTGAGACCCGCCAACAGAACCTGGCGATAGACTAGGAGACGCTCCCTACCTTTGGCTACATTAAAAAAAAAACTAACAGAAGTATAACATCAGGGAATAAAATAGCTCAATATCTAGTTCAAAAATACATACTATGTTGTCCTCCATCAGCTATTGAAATAACCAAACTTCTGCTATTACTAACCAATAGCACTTGTACAGTTTATAAAGTCATAGAATGAGATGCTTTCAGAGATGGAAGGGATTTTTTGTTTGATTTTGTTTTGGATATGTGTTCATGAGATAACTTACTAGGGGCAACAATAAACACATAACCTCAGAAGAAAAGTTATAGCTGTTAGTCTCTGAATCTACCCCATGCATCTACCTTCACCTCTTCCTCCTCCTCCCTGAAATATCTGAGTACTGTTCTAGATACTGGCCATACAAGTGATGAAAGTAGGCAAAGTCTTGACATTTTGATGGAAAGTTAGGCAAATATAAAGAAGAAATTTGCTGTTTGGGGTGTACAGTTCCTGTCATGTGCACTCAATCTGAGCCCACGCTACTAGGTCCCTTTTCAGAGAAACCACAACAAAAGCTCCCCTAATTGGTCTGGATTTACTGTTTCCATCCAGACTATGAGTTTCTAGAGGGCAGAAATATTGCTAAGCTTTCTACAATGCTTATCAGGCTATATAACCACAGGAGAAAGCACAAAATCTCTAAGGCTCATGGCTACTTGTTTGGTCCTGAAACTCCTATTATCATCAAAAGCCATTCTGCAGGTATGTTTGATGATATAAACATTAGTTAATTGATATGCAGGAAAAACTTGTTGCAGGGAGGGTATGAAATAGTAAATGTCTATAATCCCAATCAGCAGAAAGTCATGAGTTCAAGGCCACTCTGGACTGCTTAGAAGTCAACCTTGGCTTATACAGGGAGACCTTATGCTCAAGAACCCAAAGGAAAGAAAAAATAGAATAAAACAAGAGCTATTGCAGCCGTGATTTCTTGGGGAAAGGGCAGTCACACAAATAGAATTTGGAGCCAGACATTTGAGATGAATGCGAGGATAAAGAAGATTGATAATTGATAATAACAGAGTACAAGAGGGTAGAGTCAATGCCTGACTTCATTTTTAAAAATGTTTAGACCTCAGGTATGACACAGACTAAAAGGCCCTTTCAACTTGGCAACTTAATCATTAAAAGATTGACCATTTGATTAATAGGACTTGAGTGATTTATGGCAATCCTTCAACAAATAACTGAAGACCCTACTAAATATCGGGCACTCTGAGGGACTCTGTATGACATCTGGTTGAGGACTAAATCTAGAACTCATTTGAGCAAACCTGTTCTGATTCTGATGGTGTCCAGAGGTCAGAAAACAGATGAATGCCCGCCATTATGAATATCATCTGTGTTAACCCTATTATCATTGGACTGCAAATATAATATCCAGTGCCTCAGGCAAATAGAAATCTCTTGGAGGAGTGGTCAGTTGGAGCCTCCTATTTTCCTCCCAAAACTCATTAGTTTTGTCAGAGATAGCCACATTTTCTCAGCAAGATATGAGAAATTGTTTTCTGCAGAACATCTCACGGAGAAAAGACCTCAAGAAGTAAATACCCCTCACATTTCTCCTAAGTCAGCACAACCAATCTTCTTAAAATGCAAACATACATGCACACAAAAAGCTCTGGATGAACCCTCTCAGTGGTATCCATGCTTAAATATAAGCAGATAACCAAAGAAGATTGATGTAAGAGAAAAGACTTGCACAACAACAGAAAAAGACAAGACAGGAAAAATATACTTTGGAGGGGACAGAGGTGAGAGGAGAGAGGAACATACACTATTCAGGAAGATGAAAAACTGAAAGAGAAAAACAAAATTTGTCCTTACTAGCCTGTGAGAGAGAGCAGCCAGAGACCCTGAATCCATAAAATTTAAATATGATTCTATTAAAGGAGTCATAACAAAGCTGAAAGAACTCTTGGAAAATAAGGATGTGATTGGAGAAATAAAAACCTAAGGATCATAAGACAGAGTAGAAGATAATCTAGCAAATATAAATACATAAAAGACTAAACAATGGATAACAAGGAAGAAAATACTAGAAAGACAGATAATTCATCCATAAATTCCAGCACCTGTGTAATAGGAAGTCTAATAAAGAAATGGGGGAAGAATAGAAAGGCAGTAATCACAGAATACTTTCTAATCTTTCCTATAAGGAAATAACCTGAGTTTCCATAGTGAGAGGCTCAGCCCAAGCTAAGTTGTAATTACAAGCTCACGCCTGTAATACTAAGTACCCAGGAGACTGAGGTGTGAGGATCATTGTTCAAAGCCAACCTGGTCAGCAAAGTCCCTGTGAGCCTTTTATCTCTAAAACTCAAAAACTCAGAAGTGGTGCTGTGGCCCAAGTGGTAGAGCAGTAGCTGTGAGCACAAAAACGTTCTGGGACAGTGTCCAGGCCCTGAGCTCAAGCCCCACAACAGACAACAACAACAAAAAGATCAGTACAGGATAAAACAGACTTAAGTCAAGACTAGTGCTCAACAATGAATGATCAAAGAAATTTCCGATTTCTCCAGATGAAGAGCAAAATATACAAATGTTGTTTTTGGTGGTGATGGTATTTTTGATTTTTTCTTCTTCTGTGAGGTGAGTAAAGAAAGGGCCCAAAAAGGGAGGAAGGGAGAATAAACAAATGAACTCATGTTATTCAGTAGAAACTATGTGGAAAATGACTTATATAACTTGTGGGCAGGGAAGGCAGGGGAAAACAGAGAAAGTAAAGGAAGGGGTGACAGTTTCCAAAAGAAGAAATGTACTCATTACTTGACTTATGAAATGGTAGGCCCTCTGTACAACACATTAAAATTATATTAAAATATATCAACAATAAATTACATTAAAATTATATTTAAATTTTTGTATTAAAATTTAAATTATATTAAAATTAAAATAATATTTAAAAAGCTAAAAATTCCCCTATAGAAAAAAAAACCACGTGAATACATACCAATGCTCACTCAATAGAACTTCATGAAACTTTGAAGAAAATTAAACCAGGCCTTTTAAATGAGAAGAGAAAATAATTTCTAACCCAGAGTCCTCTTCCCAAGTCAAAGGTCAATGAAGTGCAGAGATTAAACCAGTAATATTTCAGAAAACAGTTTTCCTTTCAATGTTTGTTCCTGTGTGTCTATTCTGAGAAAACTCCCCAAAGAAGCTCTTCACTATGGTCAATAGACACATGAAGAAATGCTCAATTTCTCTAGCATTCAAAGAAGAGCTAATAAAAACAACATTGAGATTCCACCTCACCCCACTTAGAATGGCTAGAATCAAGAAAGCTAATAACAACAGATGCTGGAGGGGATGTGGACAGAAGGAAAGCCTACTGCATTATTGGTGAGAGTGGAAACTTGTTCAACGACTTTTGGAAAGTAGTATTGAGGTTCCTCAAAAGACTCCACATAGAGCTCCCCTATGACCCATTAATCCCACTTTTGGGGCCCAAATGATCACAAACAAGACTACACTAAAGCTACCAGCACAATTATGTTTATCTCAGCTAAGGTATGGAACCAACTCAGATGCCCTCGGTAGATGGATGGATCAAGAAAACGTGGTATATATATATAAAATGAAATTCTATGCCTCCATCAGAAAGAATGATATTGCCCCATTTGTTAGGAAATGGAAAGACTTGTAAAAAATTATTAAGTGAAGTAAGCCAGGCCTAAAGAAACATAGGTCGGTCCCATGCTTTCTCTTATTTGCAATAACTGGTATGTGTCTAGGACACGCAGCAAAGGTTAAAAGCTCTGTACATATGACCATAAGATGATGTTAAGCAAAATGAACACCAAGATAGACAGTGTGTTTTTTCTTTCTAGCAATTGTTTTTAACATATTTATAATGTAGTATGTGGGTATTTTTGATTCTTTGGTATGTTCCTTTCCCATGGTATAACCCCTGTTTTCACTGTATTTGATTCTAGTGTCCTGATTCTTGTATATACATTTTTCTAATTTGGGGAGGGGAAGGGAAAAAACAAGATGCTTAAATAGGGATAGAGTTTGGCTCATTGTAACAATGACATGTACAAGACACTATGTTGAAAACAAACTTTACAACTTCAGGCACGGAGGAGGGGAGTGGGGAGAGGAGTTGGGGAGGTGGGGAACAAAAAAACCATAGGGGAAAAACAAAGGGGGGATAACAACGCTCGATAAGAAATGTACTCATTACCTTACTCAAGCAACTGTAACCTCTGTACAATAACCCCTCTGTACAGTATCTTTACAATAAAAATATATATTTTAAAAAAACAAGCTCTTCACCAAGATGAAAAGAGCAAAAAAGCAAGTTGATGGACATGAGGTTTAGTTGGGGAAAAGAAGAGAAGGAATTCACAAAGATGACAACAGGAGAGACCCCAATAGGAGAGCAGACAGAAAACACAGAGAGAAACAGGGACATATACAGGTTCAAACAAGTCAGAAACTCAGCAGGTCATAGCTCCAAAAAAATGTTCTAGAACATTTCCAGAAAGTATGCTCTTGAATGGGTTCAAGAATAGGCACTGGAATAGTCTCCAGGATTGGGTCTTGAACATATTCTAGAATCTATTGTACAATGTTTTCTACAATCAGTTGTACACTCAATATGTCTGAAAATAGTGAAGAGAAATTAGAACACATAAGGACAGTATGGCTGATGGAGGCATATTTTCATATTTAATTTAAATTTCTTAATTATATTTAATTTTAAATTACATATGTATATAATTTATACATAAATTTTATGTATACATTTACTTATATATTTATATAATTGTATATAATTTATGTATGCATATACATGAGCATATATTATATCATACATTATATTATACATATATTGCATTATAATTACATTAAATTATATAAATATATATGTATTTATACACAAATTATATACATATATGTAGAGGCAAGTCCACAGAAAATCAAGTTAGAATCATGTCTTTGTGGCTTAGCAAAGAATGACATTCACCTAAAGTAAGCTTCCAATATTCATGCAATCACCTATGTAATACTCACAGGAAGGATTCAAATGATGAAGATGGGATTTGTGCATTAAAGGGGAATTGGGGATGATCAATAACCACTATTTCTCTTTAGTGGAGCATGTGTGCCAGAACTGGGACTTGAACTCGGGGCCTGGACCCTGACCCTGAGCTTTTGTGCTCAAGGCTAGCACTCTACGATGTGAGCCACAGCTCCACTTCTAGCTTTTTGGTGTTTAACAGGAGATAAGAGTTTCACGGACTTCTTTTCTGCCTGAGTTGGCATTGAACCATGATCCTCAGATCTCCAGCCTCCTGCGTATCAAGGACTTACAGGTGTGAGTCACCAGTGCCCAGCTGACACACCCTTTTAAAGGTACAAAATTGAAATTATTGATTACTATATATACTCAATTATCCTTGAAAGAAGTATTTGATTCTGTAAACTTTTATTCAAAATGAAAAACTATCCAGGCACCGGTGGCTCATATATTTAATCCTAGAGACTCAGAAGGCTGAGATCTGAGGATCTTAATCTGAAGCAAGAAGAAGCTGGAAGCGGAGCTGCGTCTCAAGTGGTCAAACTAGCCTTGAGCAAAAGAAGCTCAGGGACAGCACCCAGGCCCTAAATTCAACATCCAGGAAAGGCACAAAAATATTTAAAACCATATTTAGATGCATGGAACTGAATGCCCTAAATTTAAGCCCAAGGAAAGGCACAAAATATATTTAAAAATACATTTAGATGCATGGAACTGAATATGGAGCTTATATATAAACCCCACCATCTAGAGCCAAGTGATTTTTGGCCATGCCCAGAAAAGACAGGCAGGGACTGGAAAAGTTACAATCTTTTCAATACATGAGACTGGAGAAATTAGATATCTTGCGTGCAGATGAATAAAATCAGATCCCTACCTCTAGCAGTTTTAAAAGAAGAAATCAACTCAAATGGATCCATGATTTAAATAAAGATTTGAAACTGTGTGATTATGATGTTTATATGTATTTCAATCAGGTAATACTTTATTTTCCTCACACATTTTCTTTTGAGACTAGGACTCAAATTTGGTATCTGATGTTTTTGCTCATTGGCTGGTGCTCTATCACCTGAGCTATGCCTCCAACCCCAAACACCATTGCTCTATGACAATTGCAAATTAGGGACAAGTACTGGGAAAAGCAGATTAGCACATTACTTACAGGAACTCACAAAGGATCAAGGCCATCACAGGCCAAGTCCCTATAGAATAATGAGATGGGATTGTTTTTACAAGCAAATGACCCTCACACTCTTACCTTTCCTTCTGGCCTCCTCAATTAGAGCCAAGCAGCTTTTGGTTACATTCATATAGGTGGACTTTCTTCTCTAAAACCTTTTTCTTATTAGACAACTTAAAAAATAAAAATAATTCAGCTGCTGGTAGCTCACACCTGTAATCCTAGCTATTCAGGAGGCTGAGATATGAGGATTGAGGTCCAAAGCCAGCCCACGAAGGAATGTTTCCGAGACTCTTATCTCCAATAAACCATCAGAAAACTGGAAGTGGTATTGTGGCTCAAAGTGATAGCTAACCTTGAGCTGAATAGCTCAGGGACAGTGCCCAGGCTCTGAGTTCAAGCCCCACGACTCACAAAAAAAACAAAAAGCAAAAATACCTTTATGAGTACACAGATGAACAATAACACTTTCACTAAGCTCCCTTCAAAAAAAGGACAGAATACAAACATATATAGTAGCACAAAAGAATTTTTTAAATGAAGTTGTAAGTCATTTTTAGAGATAACAGGATATTCCTTCCACATACTAGAAAATGGGTTTTGCAAGATTGGCCAAAAGAAGGAAAATTGTAAGGAAAAAATAGTCTCATACAGTAGGATGCTTCAGAAGACAATATGGAAACAGCTATAACAAATTAAATCACATTTCTGAATCAGCAGTTTCTTCACTAAGCATTTAGCCTAAAGTATGCCAAGAAAATTGTAGAGCTGAATATAAAGCAACCAGAAAAGAAAAAACAACCCACAAGCATCTGTCAATATCAAACGGGGCTAGACACCTGTGGCTCACACCTGTAATTCCAGCTACTCTGGAAGCTGAGATCAGATCAAAATTTGAAGCCAACCCAGTCAGGAATGTCTGTGAGATCTTATCTCCAATTAACCAACAAAAAGTAGAAGTGGAGCTATGGCTCAAGTGGTAGTGCTAGACCCCAGTACTGACACACACACACAGAGCCATTGGGTTGCATCATTAAGTATTGCACATCCCTACAATATTATCCTGAACAATCTTTAAAAAGAATAAATTCAACATATCGCACTGGCACAGAAAGGCTTCTAAGATAAATGGTTTAGCTAAGAAAATCAAGTTTCTACAAAGAACACCCTCATATTTTTTTACGTGTCCCCAAACTGCTTTCCAGAAAGGAAAAGCTGTCACTTTGGAGAGAGGCTAGAGCTCAGGAGGAAGAACTTTGGTTGGCTGCTATTTGGTTTTGTGCTGTTGGATGAACTCCGGGCCTCATATATATTAGACAAATGCTTTACCATAAAGCTATACTTCCAGCCTTTGCTTGGTTTCTAAGCCTTTTGAAATGTATTTTTTTTGCGGGGGGGGGGGGGTCCGGTCTGGAGCCTGAACTCAGGGGCCTGGGCGCTGTCCCTCAGCTCTTCAGCTCAAGGCTAGCACTCTACCACTTGAGCCACAGCACCACTTCCGGCTTTTTTCTTTTTGCTTATGTGGTGCTGAGGAATCAAACCCAGGGCCTCATGCATGCAAGCCAAGCGCGCTACCACTGAGCCACATTCCCAGTCCCCTTCTAAGCCTTTTGAAAGGTTTAGTGGCCCACCATAACTAAGAATCATTTCTTTATTTTTTTATTTTTTGGGGGGTGGGGTCCGGTCATGGGGCCTGAACTCTGGGGCCTGGGCGCTGTCCCTCAGCTCTTCAGCTCAAGGCTAGCACTCTACCACTTGAGCCATAGCGCCACTTCCGACTTTTTTCTTTTTGCTTATGTGGTGCTGAGGAATAGAACCCAGGGCTTCAGGCATGCAAGGCAAGCGTTCTACCACTGAGCCAACTTCCCAGCCCTCATTTATTTATTTTTAAATCACCAATTGTAAAGAGAGAGATCATGCATGAAAAGCAATGGATTAGTTCTGGCTCCAAGGATGAAAATGGCTTTCTGAACTTTTATTCAAAAATTAGCAAGAAGCTGTGTGCCAAGTCATGCCTATAATTCTAGCTACTCAGGAGGCTGAGATCTGAGAATCCTGGGCACACAAATCTGGGAGGCTGTTATTTCCAATTAAGCAGCACAAGAAAGTACAGGTATGGATAAAGTGGTAGAACACCAGCCTGGAGCAACAAAGTTGAACAAGAGCAAGCAGAAGGTTCTAAGTTCAAGTTTCAGTACTGGCATGCGAGTGCGTGCGGGCGCGCACGTGCGCATGCATGCGCACACACACACAGACACACAGACACACAGACACACAGACACACACACACACATGGTTAGCAGCAATCTCGAAACTAAACTTTCAGACTCTTGCTGACTACCCTGGAGGAATGGTAGCACTTGTTTCTTCTCATCTTTTAGAAGAGGTCAAGGACTATTGGCTGCTACCAGTAGCTAGGCATCAGCAACTTGCTCAATACATGCATTAACAAATGGGAGTTGAATGAGGAAATGCCTGCCAAACGTGCCAGAAGGAGGTGACCGCCCTTCCCCGAGGGAGCTAAGGCCCTCTGTCCCCCAGAGAAGTGACACCTCACCCCTGAATCCTCATCTGGGACGAAGGTGACTGTTGCACTGACTCCATTATCTGGCATGATGGATGAGGAGGGTCGGAACATAAACAGAAGGCTTCTGCAGTGGTGGCTTCTATTGTCTTTCTGAACACATCGTGCAGCTGGCTGGCTGTCAGGTGCAGGGCCCAGGAATTTGTGATAATCCCTAAGCAGAAGCAGCCTCTACAAGGCTGGTTTGGCAATAGCCCAGGGACCAGAGCCAAATTCTCACTCTCCTTGAAGCTGTAGCTCCTCCTGCACCAAAGCAGAAGAAGGAAGAGGCCCTAGAGTCTCTTTCTCTCATGGGACCTGAATATATCACTGTTGTTGAGACAATGTCCCCCTGGGCGACCCAGATAGCTTCACCAGGCTCAGCCCTGCCAAGAGATACACAGGGATTTGCCACCCATCTCAAGATGCCAAAATTCATGTTTCCAACAACCAGGCAGAGCTCTGCAGCTGATATGGCAGTCCAGGAAGAACAAGTATGACTGATGGAGCCCATGAGGCATGAGTCTATTCCCTAGCTTTGCTGTTTGTCAGTGAGTTAATCTTGGACAAGCTGCTTAATCTGTGTCTCCATTTCTTAACAATAAATTGACAAGTGTGTGTATGTGTATGTGTGTGTGTGTGTGTAAGTGCATGTGTGTGTATGTGTGTGTGCATCTGACAGTCTTACAGCTTGAACTCTGGACCTAGGCACTGCTCCTGAGTTTTCTTGCAGATCAAGGTTGGTGCTGTACATAAAGCTCTTTATTTTTGGTGGTTAATTGGAGATAAGAGGCTCTCAGATTTGTCTGCCCAAGCTGGCTTCAAACCATGATCCTCAGATCTCAGCTAGAATTGTAAGTATAAGCCACTGGCCCACAGTTTGGCAATTTTTATAAAAGACAACTGCTTTGATCATAGGCTTGTTGTGAGAAAGGAAGGAGATAGGCCATTTGTTGAGGCCACTGTGTAACAGGCAGTTCAGGAAGTAAAATGGGATCCTATTTATGATCAAAGAGATTGCATCTGGTGATCATATCACACATGGCTTCTTGAAAGGGTAAGGGATTGGGAAGAAGATGGCTAAAACATTCTTCACCAAATGGAGGTGGCCAGGAATGAACAAAAGGAACCACAGAAACAGGAGAAAAGGAAGAAGTGGTAACCATAGTCTGGTACCAGTGGCACATGTCTGTAATCCTAGCTACATGGGAGGCTGAGATCTGAGGAGAGATCTGAGATCTGAGATCTCATCATTCAAGCTCAGCCTGGGCAGGAAAATGTATGAAACTCTTTTTGTCATTTAAGCACCAAACACATACACACACACTCACACACACTCACACACACACACACACACACACACACACACACACACACACACACACACACACACACACACACACACACACACACACACCAGAGGTAGAACTGTGGCTCAAGTTATAGACAGCACTCTGAGACAACACTCAGGCTCTGAGTTCAAGCCCCAAAACCAGCACCAAGAAGAAAAAAGAGAGAGAGAGAAACAGAACCATGCCCAGAGATGATGTGTGGTTTATGGGTCAGCAGGAAAACTATTGAATAGAGGACTGAAAAAGATGCTTGTCTTAGAGTCTCTGAGTACCAGCAGAGCAATCCAACACTGCACTTCTGAAAAAGTCACTTGACAATACCTTGCTTAGCACAGGGGACAGAAGACGCTAACAGAGCTAAAAACAAGAAATCAACATCCCTGGCTCTTTCTCCCTCCTTTCTTCTCCAACCCTGCACTTCTTAGCTAAACCACCAGCTGCCCACAGAGGCTGATTCTCTAGAGAGATGTATGCATTCTATGGCTGCATCTAAAAAAATGTCCCCGGGTGTATTTATTTCTCCTGTCTCTTCATGGTGAGTGGGGAGCCAGACAGTTCTTTGCTTCCCAAATTAACATGCGCTGCTACACTGGATTTGGCCACCAGGGGCGCTGTTCGCTGAGAGCCCTGCCCACAGAATTTCCACAGGCCACTCAAGTCCCTTCCCTGGGCCTTTGGCTTCCCTACCCCAAAAACTCAGCATGAAGGAATGATTGTCAGTCCACATTCTCTACAACCAGATGCTTTCACCATTATTGACCATATTCCAACCACCTCATCTATTAGGATCCCGTCCATCTTTCTACCATTTCTCTCACATTTCTTTTTTTCTTTTTTGGCCCGGTCGTGGGGCCTGAACTCTGGGCCTGGTCGCTGTCCCTCAGCTCTTCAGCTCAAGGCTAGCACTCTACCACTTGAGCCACAGCGCCACTTCCGGCTTTTTCATTTGGCTTATGTGGTGCTGAGGAATCAAACCCAGGGCCTCAGGTATGCAAGGCAAGCACTCTACCACTGAGTCACCTTCCCAGCCCCTCACATTTCTATGACCTTTTTAATTACAAAGAAATCAATAGAAGAAAAATAAAGCCAAAACAAAGCATTACAAAACTCTGAATCCTTTCCATCTCTTTTCCATTTGGAGGAGAAACTGGTGGTGTTCAGGAGAAAGGAATTGAGGTTCTCATGAAACTACAAGAAGGAAAGAGGGCTGACAAGAGAAAGAAAACCATTCTCAAATATGAATGCAGGGCTTGAAATGCAGGGCTTAGTGGTAGAGTGCTTGCCTAGCATTCATGAAGCCCTGAGTTTGATTCCTCAGGACCATATACACAGAAAAAGCTAGATATGGGGCTGTGGCTCAAGTGGTAGAGTGCTAGCCTTTAGCAAAAGGATCTCAGGGACATTGCCCAGGTCTTGAGTTCAACACCCAGGTCTGACAAAAAAAAAAAAAAAAAAAAAAAAGAATCCAGCTAGGTGTCAGTGATACACACCTTGTAATCCTAGCTCCTCAGGAGGCTGAGATCTGAGAATCGCTGTGCAAAGTTTTATTCCTTTTGCCCAGAGACACTGACACCCATTTATCTCAAGGAAAAGCAACAAAGACCTTTCAGTGATGCTGTAGGTCTCTAAGTTTGAAGCCTCCCCACCCCTACTTCTGAGGGACATGAAGGAGACACAAAGCTACTGTGCAGATGGCATTATCTCTGAAGAATATCCGGCTATTGTGGGAAGGAGAGGCACAGGGGATCAGGGATGGAGATGCTCTACAAAGCGCATTCTGTTGGAGATCAAAGAAGGATCGCTTCAGAGCAACTTCACATGTGGAGAATCCAAAAAGGAACTTATGTCAAGAAGGAGGAAACCCAGACTTCCCCTTTGTGGCCATCAAAGAGATGCCAGGATCTCTGCTGTGTGCTTTTCCATTTTATCACATACTGCCTGGGTCCTATAATAGCCCATACTATGTAACCTTCACCACTAAATGCCCATGAGAATTCACCTCATGTGAAGGTAAACTCTACTTTGTACTGTGTGGGTTATGGACCTAAGCAGGATATAAATCCATCCAAGACATGCTTACAATCTGAATCAGAAGCAAAAACAAAAACAAAAACAAAACAAAAAAACATGGCATGAATCTGAATGCTGGTGGCTCGTGCCTATAATCCTAGCTCTTCAGAAGGCTGAGATCTAAGTACCTCGGTTTGAAGCCAGTCTAGGCAGGAAAGTCTGTGAGAGCCTGATCACCAATCAACCAGCAAAGAATTGAGAACAGGGGCTGGGAAGGTGGCTTAGTGGTAGAGTGTTTGCCTAGCATGGCTAAAGCCCTGGGTTCAATTCCTCAGTGCCACATACACAGAAAAACCGGAAATAGCACTGTAGCTCAAGTGGGAGAACCCTAGCCTTGAGCAAAAGAAGCTTAGGAACAGTGCCCAGGCCCTGAGATCAAGCCCCACGAGTGGCAAAAAAGGGTTGGAAATGGAGCTGTGGTCGATATGGTAAAGTACAGTCTTAAGCAATAAAAGCCAAATGAGAGCTCCAGGCCCTGAGTCTAAGCCCTAGTACTAGCACAATTATAAATGTGCGTGCGTGCGTGCGTGCGCACGCGCGCGCGCATACACACACACACACACACACACACACACACAAACACAAAGTTTAGAGGGAGGAAGAAATGAATTAGAAAAGGTTGAGAGACGGTTGAGATGATATGAATTCCTGCTGCTCTTGTCACCCCAGTGAGTCAGGCAAAAATTCTATTTCCTTTCCAGCTATGCTGACTCACTTCTCTAGAGGTAGAGATAGGAGAACCATAGTTGAACGCTAGCCAAGACAAAAATTAGTGAGAACGAGAAGAGGTGGAAGAGGAAGAAAAGGAGGAGGAGGAGGAAAAGGAGGAGGAGGAGGAGGAGGAGGAGGAGGAGAAGTAGGAGGAGGAGGAGGAGGAGGAGGAGGAGGAGGAGGAGAAGGAGGAGGAGGAGGAGGAGGAGGAGGAGGAGAAGGAGGAGGAGGAGGAGGAGGAAGGAAGGAAGGAAAAGACACTGGTGGCTCACATCTGCACTCCTAGCTATTCAGGAGGCTGAGATATGAAGATCAAATTCCCAGCCAGCCCAAACAGAAAATCCTCTGGGTCTTATATCCAACCGCCCAGCAAAAGGCAAGAAGTAGAGGTGTGGCTCAAGGGGTAGAACGCCAGCCTTGAGCCTCAAAGCCCTGAATTCAAACTTTAATACAAATTCTTAAAAAAAATCAAGACATGATAATGCATGACTATAATCCCAGCTACTCTGGAGGCAAAAGTAGAATGACTGTGGTCCAAGGTCAGTAGGAGTAAAAACATGAGACCCCTATCTGAGGGAAACAAAGAAAGAAAGAAAGAAACCCTAAAAGTAAACAGGACTGAGGGTATAGCTAACATAGTAGAATACTTGCCTGGTAAATGTGAGACTAAATTCAATCCCAAGGGCCACAAAATAATCAAGTTCTGTTTCTGGTTTCTTAGGTATCTTTGGGAAGGTATGTGGAAAAGAGATTTCCCAAATAGAGAAGAGAACCCTCTGGACACTGGTGGCTCATGCCTGTAATCCTAGCTACTCAGAAGGCTGAGATCTGAGGATCACAGTTCAAACCCAGCCAATGCAGGAATATCTGTAAGACTCATCTCCAATTAACCACCAGAAAACCAGAAGTGTGTTGTAACTCAAGTGGTAGGGCACTGAAGAGCTCAAGATCAGTACCCAGGCCCAGAGCTCAAGTCCCATGACTGAAAAATAAAAAGAAAGAAAAAGAAAGAAAAGAGAACCCTACCAGATTTTCCATGCCCCACTGTGACCCCTGAGGAACTCAGATTAACAATACAAGCTTTAAGTCATCCACAAAACCTCACACAAGTTAGCTGACAGTATCTTGCCAGTTGCCAGGAGTGGGAAAATTTGACGGCTTCTTACAAACAGAGAATTAGGGCTTTCGTAGGTGACCTTCATGCCTCTATGTGGGTTGGAGCCCCTTATTCACAAACCGGTCACCTGGATGAAGGGTTACCTAACAACTTCTCAATTATCCTTTGGTTGTTTTTCTTCATTTTGCTACTATTATGCAAGACTGGCACAGTGGATCTGGATTGGCAAATGGGTTTTGTGACATGGAAGTCTGCTCCTCATGATCGTATTTAAGATAATCATTCTGGTCATAGATTTACCAAAAAAAGGCACTTTTTATTCCCACACCTATTTACTTCTCTGGAGCAGAAATCTTTACTCTACATGTGGAAAAAAGAAAAAACGAAAGTGTTAGAAAGAAAGGTCTGTGGGTTCTTGAAACAGTTTTTGATTCAACTTCTTGTGGTTATAATGATTTTTCCACCAATTATTATTATTTGTTGTTGTGGTTGATGTGGGGCTTGAACTCTGGTCCTGGGCGCTGTCCCTCAGCTCTTCAGCTCAAGGCGAGCACTCTACCAGTTGAGCCATTGTGCCACTTCCAGTTTTGGTTTATTTGAGATAAGAGTCTCATGCACTTTCCTGCCCAGGCTGGCTTTGAACCAGGATCCTCAGATCTCAAGCCTCCTGAGTAGCTAGGTTGACAGGCGTGAGCCAGTAGCTAGGATTAAAGACTGTTTATTTTTTTTTAGCCTGATTATACCCTCACTCCTTTTTCCAGCTTAATTTTTTGAATCTATTTTCTAGCTTCCCTATCACCTTACCCTGCCTATATTATCCCAACTATGGATTCTTTTTTATTGTAATAGATGGAATAAAATGACAACCATTTAGTAGAAATCATATCTTGAATTTGTGGGTAAGGGGTTTAGAGGGTATGTTCATGCACAAGTTTGCCAGTCCTGGGGCTTGAACTCAGGACTAAGCACTGTACCTTGATGAAGGATAACACTCTACCACTTGAGTCATAGCTTCCCTTCTGGCTTTTTGGTGGTTCATTGGAGATAAAAGTTTCATGGGCTTTCCTGCCTGGGTTGGCTTTGAACCACAATCCTCATATCTCAACCTCCTGAGTAGCTAGGTTGACAGGCGTGAGCCACCAGTACTTGGCTCATATCTTGAATTTTCAATGTGAATCTTTTCTCAGGCTGATGAATGGGATTTTCTCCTGCAAAGCTGAACAGAGATGGTACCTACAGTTCAGATCAGCCCAGCAATTCTGAGAGTTAATAACTAACCACTCTAGCACATTGTTGCTAGCCAAAGATATCCAGTAGCCAGGGTGAATTAAACACATTTTCCAACACACAATATTTTTTGCTTATAATCATCTTTTCACATACAACTCCATTTCACATTAGGGAGCACCTGAGAAAACTCAAACAGGGCTGGGGAAAAGAATAAATAAAAAAACAATTACAATTCGGGCACTGATGGCTCACAACAGTAGTCCTAGCTACTCAGGAGACTAAGATTGAGGATCATGGTTCAAAGCCAGCCTAGTCTGGAGTGTTCCTATGACTTTTATCTCCAATTAACCACCAAAAAGCCAGAAGTGGAAGTGTGGCACAAGTGGTAGAATATTAGCTTGAGTAGAAAAATTCAGAAACAGTGCCCAGGTCCTGAGTTCAAGCCTCAGGACCAGAACATGCACCCGTGTGTGCACACACACGTGTACACACACACACACACACACACACACACAGACACACACACACACACACACAATGGCTCACCATTTCCTTCCCAAGATACCTGGCTCCAGAAAGCACCACAGCATCACTGTTTGCAGTGCCCATGAGACAATCGGCATCCTATAAAAGACAAGCGATGTGTTTTGATCAATTGTTTGCTCTAGTATGTAAAGCATGGTTAGCTTGACAATGAAGGCCACCCGTATGAAGCACTAAGCACTGTCCTGTATGAAAAGTTGGCCATGTATGTCAATTCACTTCATCCTAGCAGTAATTAGCTTGAAAGGAATGCCATGATACTCTTATTTAAGAGCAGAAAGTTGAGAATGAAGGAATACAGTAGCTCACTCATAAATAGTCCTTAAGATGGTGGCAAGCCTGTAACCTGGGTGACCTAGTTCTGAAATCATGTTCCAAAAGTAATGACCTCATCATAATGACCTCACATTTCTAGTTGACCAAGAATTCAGGGAGGGGCAACGATATGTACCAGGGGGAGGCAGCCAATGTGATTATCTTGGTGATGGGCTGGACATAATTGGTTGTGAAATAACCAAAAAACAACTTGGAACACATAGGAGTGAATTCACCAGGAGCATCTGCTTCATGTCTCAGCAGGAAACAAAATGCCCCATGGAAAGCCCAGTATTAGTAGCTCATGCCTGTCATCCTAGCTATTCAGGCAGATGAGGTTTGAAGATCAAGATTTGAAGCCAGCCTGGGCAGAAATGTCTGTGAGACTCTGATCTCCAATTGACCAAAAAGCAGGAAGTAGAGCTGTGGCTCAAGGGGTAGAACACAATTATTGAGTGGACTCAAAACAGGCAAAGAAACCCAAATCTAAGTACTTGCATACACACACACACACACACACACACACACACACACACACACACACACACACACACACACACACACACACACACAAATTCCAACTGGAAGAAAGAAGTGATGGGTAGGAGGTTAAAGAATAAACAAGGGCCACTGAGCCACATGGAGATTGGCAGCAAAAGAGAGCTGTGGATTCCCCAAGGCCAAAGGAGATGAAAGCTCAGAAGTGTTATCAGAGTCCACAGAGATTTGTGCACAAGGGACCCCATCAGGGACCACACAGATGGAAGCCATGATGATCACCAATGTCACACTGAATCAAGAAAGCAATAGAGAATGGCCTAGGCCTCCTTCCTGCCTCCCACTGACCCAGCCCATCAAAAAACATCTAAGTGTGATATTTCACTGGCCCCTTTCCATGTGAGACCAACCAGCAAAACTCATCCAGGTGAAGTGTCCTAGAAGGACCAATCTCACAGGAGAGAAAATGGGTCAGAAGAGCTTCAAAATAGTTGGAGAGAGCTGAAAACTCAATCACATAGAACAGCTTTGGCTGAGGAATGGTAACCAGTCGGAATAGAATAGAACCTTCAACGTACAACGTGAATGGTTGACACCCGCAGAGAAAGGAGAGGTTCCCCTCTGCTCCACTGAGCAGCATCAAGCAGAGTTCTCGTCATTTGAATGAAGGTCAAGCACATCTCTACCAAATCTGTAGAAGAGTGTGCTGTAGCATACTGCTTTATTTTGTTTTTGTCTTCTCTGGAGGCTGGCACTGGGACATCAACTCAGGGTCTGGGAGTTGTCCCTGAATCTTTTTTGCTTTTTTTTGTTGTTGTTGTTTTGTTTTGCTCAGGGCTACCACTTTCCCACTTGGGCTACAGCTCCATTTCTAGCTTTCTGGGGAGATTAATTGGAGATAAAAATCTCATGATGGGCCTGGGGAGGTGGCTCAGTAGTAGAGGGCTTGTCTTGCATGCCTGAGGCCCTGGGTTCAATGCCTCAGCACCACATAAGCTAAAAGAAAAGAGCCAGAACTGGCACTGTGGCTCAAGTGGTAGAGTGCTAGCCTTGAGCTGAAGAGCTGATTGACAGCGCCCAGGCCCAGAGTTCAGGTCCCACAACCGCTCCCTCCCCCAAAAAAAATCTCATGATGGACTTTCCTCCTAGGCTAGCTTCGAACCATGATCCTCAGATCTCAATTTCTTAAATGCTAGGATGACAGGTGTGAGCCACCAGTGCCCAGCTACAGGTGGAGGTTTTTGCAGGGGTAATTAAAGTTAACGATATCATGGACCTTCTTTTGCAGGTTGGCTTTGAACTTCGATCCTCAGATCACAGTCTTCTGATTAGCCAGGATTACAGGTGTGAGCCACCAGCACCAGGCTATGCTGAGTTTCTCAGCCCACTGCTGAACTTTTATAAGAAAATCTTCCCTATAGCTATGGGTCCAAATGACCTTTATAACATTTCCTAGTTTTGTAACTGTGCAATGTTTGCACAGGTCCAGCTGGTCTAATCTCACCAGAGATTGCTGAGCGAAATGTTGCCCAGAGCACCAGCCTCAGGTCTCTGCCAGTGTCATGGAGCTGAGCTCTTTTCTCACCTCTCCCTGACTTTGGAAGCAATGATTTACTTCCTGGCTACATTCAGCCTGACAGCTAGTATCTCATCACAATGCCAAACTTTGACCTCTCTGGAGGACACTCTCTCCTCCCAAGCCCAAAGATGGTATATTCAGAGGTCTGAGGATTCCTTCCTATGACATGTGAAATGAGAAATCTATCCCAGATGGAAACTTCCTGCTTGGAAAACTCGCCTTATTGGTGTTATTTAATTGGATGAGCAGTTGGCCCTATCTCTGCTGTTGGATGATTCTAGTGGTTCCAGGACAGGGGGTTGTGTTTTGTCAGTCAATCTGCATCAGAGGTTGGCCCGGTAAATTCCTTAGCTTCTTTGAACCTCTGTTTCCTATTCTACCAAGTGGGAGACGTTAATGCCAACAACTCAAAAGAATCCATTGAGAGAAGTTGTTGAAATCATCCTAAATTCTACTAAATAATGGCTGTTATGATCAATAAAGTTAAAATGATACACATTCTTTCTGGGAGAGGGGGTGAAATGTCAGACAGACAAGAAAATATCAATCTGCTTTTATTTCCCCTTTTGGCTGGAAGAATGGAGCAAGGCTTGCTGTAGTTAGAACCCTCAGGAGAATCTGGATCATGCTAAGCAGATGATCTCTTCAGGGATGCAGGCAGCAAACTCCACTGAGCCATTTGGGTGAGTGGAGATGAAGTTCCAGGAAATGTAGCACCCCCTTTCCCCTCCCCCCCCCAAATCACCTTTTTGGCCTTTCAAATGTTGCGAAGTTGGAGGCATAGAAATGGAGGGACAAAGGGTGAACCAATGCTGTAACAGTACTCAATGGACACTTTTAAATGAACTAGCCAACTTACTGGTGGAGATGGGAAGGTAGGGAACACTGCAAAAGACCATGGGAAGGGGTGACCACTGGCCAAGAACTGTCCTCATGACTTTATTTATGGAACTGTAACCCCTCTGTGCATCATCTTTATAATAACAAGGAATTTTTTTCTTTTTCTGGCAGTCATGGGACTTGAACTCCTGGCCTGGGCGCTGTCCCTCAACTCTTCAGCTCAAGTCTAGCGCTCTACCACTTGAGCTACAGCGCCACTTCTGGATTTCTGGTGGTTTATTGGAGATAGGAGTCTCACAGACTTTTCTGCCTGGGCTTTCTTTGAACCGAGATCCTCATATCTCAGCCCCCTGAGTAACTAGTATTACCGGAGTGAGCCACAAGCCCCCGGCTACAATGACATTTTTTAATGGTAGCAATTTTCAACTCCAGCTATCTGTTCCTCCAGATGCAGAATGAAACCATCTACTCTTTACATGATGACAACTAATTTGTGTGTGGTAGTGGGCACTGAAACTTGAACTCAGGGTTTCATGGTCTGCTTTAGATTTTTCTTAAAAAATCAAGATTGGTGCTCTACCAACTTGAGCCACACCTCTTCCTCTGGCATTTTTGCTGATAAATTGGAGATAAGAGCCTCTCCAATTGGTCTGCTCAGGCTGGCTTTGAACCTTGATCCTCAGATCTCAGCCTCTTGAGTAGCTGGGATGACATGTGTGAACCAGAGGCACTAGACCTGACAAACTAATTTGAAAGTCTAAAATCTTCTGTGAGTCAAGCAAAACCATCGGTGGGTAACAATCTGGGGGATCTATAGCACAATATAATTTCATCATAATATTGTCTCTTTTAAACACACACACACACACACACACACACACACACACACACACACACACACACACACACACACACATAAACACAAGCAACGGCAGAGATACCCATGTACCCAAACTTCCACAACCAGTTGGTATTTCTGTGGATGAAATAATCATGGAATTTTCTCCTTGATCTCTCTTCTACTCTACATTTGGCAATGGTCAAGGCTCCTACTCTAGTTGCCTATGTTCTGCATTTGTGTATTTTCTGTCCCGCTGAACTCATCAAGAATCATTTCCAATGCAGTCTTCTGCCCAGTGTTTACTGGCAGTAATCATAGTTCAAAGTGATACATGCAGCTCAATTCTAACACGTTGAGGGAGCGACAGGCATGGGGTGACCAAACAACTTCAGCCCCCAGGCAGGACAGAAACCCAGTCTGAGCAACAACCTTTTGCTGATGACCTCTTTCTAAACAGCAAAAGCATATGATCATGCTTCTCTGCTTATGAAAATAGTACTGTTTGGGACTAAAATACACTTTGAGGTAGTTAAATGAATACACTGTATTGAGCACTGTTAGAGGCAGGGCCTAGACGAGAGACTTCCCATGAGATATCTTTGCAATCACCAAGTGAGTTAAACATTATCTTTGTTCCCCTTAAGTAGACCAGAAAACTGAAGAACAGGAGTCGAGACAGAAGGAATAAGTCAGCCTGATGCAGAAACCAATGTGGTTCCCCATCCCACGTGTCTTCCATCTTTGGAGCAGCGAAAGAGACGTGTGGTCACATGATCACATGATCTTCTGGTCATGTAATCATGTGGTCTCCTTCCTGAAGATGTGGAGGAGAGATCAACAGAAAGCATCAGCTGACCTGTGCCATCTTTGTCTGTGAAACAAGATTAGGCAGGTGACCTATTCCAGGATTCAGGCAGCATGGATCCTGGAGCAAAATTCCATGGAAGGAATTTGGGGACTATATTTCTCAGTACTTGCCTCAGTCCTTGGTATTTCTTCATTTGACTCTCCTGGGAGTCTGGCCTCAAAGGGCATACCCAAATCCCCCCTATGGCAAGAAAGAAGGGCCAGCATTGGACTTGTGCTTATGATATTACAGGATTATGAAAGAATGAATGCATTAGGGGATGAATGAAATGATATAAACACTTGGTAAATTGGTTCCAACTCTCCAGTGACATTTGATATACATAAGCAAAGATTTCAAAGAGAAGCTTTTCCATTTTAAGCTTAACATAAAATCAGCAGAGCCAGGTGCCTGTGGCTCACCTCTGTCATTCTAATTACTCAGTAGGCTGAGATCTGAGGATCACAGTTCAAAAACAGTTTGGGTAGGGCAGCCTATGAGACCCTTCTTTTTAATTAACTACCAAAAGAATCCACCAGGGCTGGGAAGGTGGCTCAGTGGTAGAGTGCTTGCCTTGAATGCCTGAGGCCTTGGGTTCAATTCCTAAGCACAACATAAGCAAAAAGAAAAAAGCCAGAAAGTGGGGCTGTGGCTCAAGTGGTAGAGCGCTAGCTTTGAGCTGAGGTACATCACCCAGGCCCAGAGTTCAGGCCCCACGACCAGACCCTCCAAAAAAAATTAAACAAAAGAAACCACCAGATGTGGAGATGTGACTCAAGTGGTAGAGTACAGGCTTGAGCAAAAAATAATTCAGGGACAATGTCCAGGACTGGTACAAAAAGAAAAAGCAAGAAAACAAACAAAAAAACAACCAATAATAAGCAGAAAGCCCACAAGGGTGAAAACAAAGGTGGGGTGAATAAATCTTTTCAATGCTAACAAAGCAAATGTTCCCAGAGAAGGATAAATGAGTAGATAAACCTATTGGGAGCTTCTATTCTGGATGCTTGTGTCTCTGCAGAGAACAGAAATTTTAGAAAAAGAAAAAGCAAAGAAAGATGGAAAAGGAAGTAGGAGGCGGGCTTCACTCTGTAGCTTCACCTCTTCCTCTTCCTCCCTGTCACTCTAATGCCTTCCTCCAAGTCCATTAATCCCCAGGACCTAGGTTTGCTCAGATAAGGGATTTGCAGAGAAAGAACTCTCCCTATCTCTCCCCTGAAGAAGAAAAGTTCTTCCCACTTAACTCTCTGCCAGTGTTCCATATGTGATCTGCTTGACAAACAAAAATACACTGAATTTTTAAAAAGTGGCAGCCCAAACAGCTATCTGTTCAACCCCAGAGAATTTTTCTCAGCCAGGGCTGGTTTTCTAAATCCCTCTTATCAATGATTGGCTCAGCAATTGGCCAGGTGACCAATTTCTGGCCAATGAGGGAATGCATGGCATGTCAAGGGTGTAAAGGTGGAGGGGAGAAGTTTTCCGTCTCTGTGAAGCAGCGGCAGGCAATGTCTCCTAGAGCAAGGCCACCCATCTTATTCCCAAAGATGGACTTAATATGTTGAATAGATATGCCAAAATAAACCATGATGCATCCCCACCCAGCTACTCTCTGCATCTTACCTTGACACATCCCTCCTTCTGTACCTGCACATGGTATATATCTGATGTGGTATATGTTGTTTATTTAAATTCATTTGTGCCAGGGGGTTCTGTTCATGGTAGCCAGAAGCCTCCAAAGTGATGAAACAACTCCTTTCCCCTCCTGACCACATGGATTCACTCACTGGCCCTAAAAGTTTGGGCAGCTTGGCTATCACCAAACACTGTGAACAACAGAAATGGGACCCAAAAAAAAGGAGGAAAGAGATAAAGCAGCATTGGGGGGAGGGGTGTGGCTATGCTCTGAGCCTCCCTCTCAAATTGAGAAAAAGGTGAGTCTTTCCAATTCTGTATTCCAAGACAAGTTCCACATAAGCCTCTAGCAGGGGACAAATCTTCAGCACAATAGACAGAGCTCTCTGAAGGAATGACTGAAGAGCTTCCAGCAGCTCTGCTGTACCCACTGAGTAGCCCCGGAGTCTGTGAATCACTGTCTCCACATGATTTCTTCTCTTACTCAGAGATGCAAAGGTTGAGGCAAGACTGGTCACGATTTTGCTTGAAATGTGTCCCCAAAGTGTCTGGTAGATACATTTTGTTTTTTCTACCTTAGGCCTGAGTAAATGAGCTGTGATTCGAGACCAGAGGTAGTAGCCGCATCAGACTGTTGGTGTGAGCTAGTGATAACCCTTGCATTGTTAAAGCAGCGTTCAAAAGAAGAGGAAGGAAGAAGAGTGGGTACAGAGATCCTAGGATCCACAAAGTCTAAGATGTTTCTTGTCTGTGCTTTTTGGTGGATTAACTTTGTTTGTCCTGAGTAATAGCCTAAAGTTCATCTGTCATAAGCAGTCATCAAAGATAAATAAAGCCAGGAGCCAGTGCCTCACATCTGTAATCCTAGCTACTCAGGAAGCTGAGATCTGAGGGTCGTAGAGCCAGCCTAGGCAGGAAAGTCCATGAGATTCTTATATTCCATAAACCACCAGAAAACCAGAAGTGGCACTGTGGTTCAAGTGGTAGAGCACTTGTCGTGAGCTGAAATGCTGAGGGACAGTGTTCAGGCCCAGAGTTCAAGCCCCACAACCGGCCAAAAAAAGAGATAAATAAAAGAGTCCTGTGTGCTGAAATGAAAGCAAAAATGTTCAGCAAAAATGGAGGAAGTCTACACACACCATGAGTGGCCTAATTACTGTTGTGTTAAAATACTGGGGGAGAAAGAATTTATTAGATTCCTGCAAATAAAATGTTGAAGTAAGCACTCAGGAATCTTAACAACGATCATCTCTGAGGTAAATGAGACGCCATGACATAGAGATTCAGAGAAAGCCTTGTTTTTTGTGCCAGTACTAGGATTTGAACTCAGGACCTTGCACTTGATCTTGGCTTTTTTGTTTCCTTCACTCAAAGTTGGCACTCTACCACTTGAGCCACAGGGCAACTTCATATTATGTAAACAATGCCTACTCTGTCTGTGGTGGAGGCTGTGTGACTCTGATAAATTCACACACCTTATCTGGGCCTCATGTACTTACTTGTAAGGTAAAATGATTGCCTGGATCAGGTGTCATAAATGATTGGGCCATCAAGTATTAAAATGGCTAGACAGGTCAAGAGGTCTGGAACTAGAGAGCTCTGGGCAAGTGCAAAGCAAGGTGTATACTCATTCATATGTATACACACATATGCACACACATGCATGCATGCACACACACACACACACACACACACACACACACACAAACCAATTTCTCATAGTATACTACTGAAGACGTATAAGGATCAATATTGTCTGGAAATGTGACTTAATGGTAGAGTGCTTCCCTATCATGCATGAAGTCCTGGGTTCAATTCCTCAGTACCACATAAATAGAAAAAGCTGGAAGTGGTGCCATGGCTCAAGTGATAGCATGCTTGATCAAAAGAAGCTCATGGACAGTGTCCTAAGTTCAAGCCCCAAGACTGGCAAAAAAAGACTAATGTTATCAAAAAAACTGGTGTCCCAGAGGAGCCAGAAACACATATGAATTGTATGTGAAAATAGCTCATTTTATAGTCAGGCACCAGTTGCTCATGCCTGTAATCCTAGCTACTCAGGAGGCTGAGATCTGAGGATCATGATTCAAAACCATCCTGAAAACTCATGAGACTCTCATCTCCAATTAACCAAAAGGCTAGAAGTGGACTTGAGGCTCAAGTGATAGAGCAGAATCCCTGAGCACAAAAACTCAGGGACAGCACCCAAGCTCCAAGCTTAAGTTCCAGGAACAATTTGCTGGTACTAAATCAAACCCATCTAACAAGTCATCTACCTACAGGCTGCCTACCTACCTACCTCTTGCTAAAAAGTCATTGTAAGCTGGGCACTGGTGGCTCAGGCCTGTAATCCAAGCTACTCAGTAAACTGAGATCTGAGGCTCAAGGTTCAAAGCTAGCCTAGGGAAGAATATCTATGAGACTCTTATCTGCAATTTACACCAAAATGATGGGAGTGGAGCTATGGCTCATGTAGTAGAGTGCTATCCTAAAGATCAACATCCAGGCCCTGAGTTCAAGCCCCACTTATAGCACAAAAAAAAGTGATTGTGGATACTGGAAGTCCAAAGCATTGAAGCCCTGATGGAGATACAGAACTCCATCTTCCAGAAAGTTCTACTGAGCTTCCACTAGCCCCCTCCACCAAAAGCTCACATTTCCTTTTCCCACTGGTGTCTCTTCCTCCCCTAGCCAAATGAGAGCTGGCAGAAGACCCTTGGGATAAAAATTCTGAGCAAAGCCAAGCATGGGTGGATCACACCTTTAATCTGAGCTGAGATCTGATGATCATAGTTCAAAGCCCAGGTTAAAAAAAACGCCTGTTGGGGCTGGGAAGGTGGCTTAGTGGTAGAGCGCTTGCCTTGCATGCCTGAGGCCCTGGGTTCGATTCCTCAGCACCACATAAGCAAAAGGAAAAAAGCCAGAAGTGGCCCTGCAGCTCAAGTGGTAGAGCGTTCGCCTTGAGCTGAAGAGCTGAGGGACAGCGCCCAGGCCCAGAGTTCAAGCCCTACGACCGGACCCCCCCTCAAAAAAAAGCTTGTCATATGACCATATAAGATGATGCTAAGTGAAATGAACTCCCCCCACCCCAAGATAGGGAAACAAGAGGTTTTATCTTTCTTGCTGTTATTTTAATGTATGTATAATGTACTATGTGATTTTTTTGTTTCTTTTGTCTGTTCTTTCCCCATGGTATAACCCCTGGTTCTCTGATTGTAGTGCCCTGCATCTTGTATATACAATTTTCTAATTTGGGGAAGGGAAGAGAAATAACAAAATGCTGAAAGAAAGATACAGGTTGACACATTGTAACAATGAGATGTACAAGAAATTTGTTGAAGATGAAGTTTACAACTTCTGGTGGAGAGTGGGGAGGGAGGAGTGGGGAGGTAGGGAGGGAAGGGATGGTATGGGAAAAACAGAGGAGGAGATAACAATGCTTCCATGGGAAATGTACTCATTACCTTACTCATGTAACTGTAACCCTCTGTACAGTATCTTTACAAAACATATTAAATAAAAAAGTTTCATAATATATATTTGAAGATATATCTGTATATATACATAGCATATATATATATATATATATATATATATATATATATATATATATATATATATATATATATATATATATATATATATATATCTCTGAAAGTGGAGCATTGGCTCAAATGGTAAGGCACCAGCTGCAGATTTCCACCATTGAGGAGCTGTGAAAGGTGCAGGCCCTCTGTCTCACTGCTTCAGACTCAGCCTGTGTGTTTTTACTTCCCATACGTTTACCTTACCATAGGGTCAATGTGCTGGTGGAAGTGGTTTTGCAGGGCTGTGGAAACACCATTTCTACTTCACATGATTATAGAGATGAGGAGACCTCCTAAGAGCATGCACACTACCCTACCATTATTACCTGAAGAACTCAATGAATGCTTTGCACCCCTGAGAGGGAAGGCAAGGACTATAAAACTCACCCCACAGCTCAGCCATCAAGGTTATGGAACTGAGTGTTGGGTCACACAAAAACGTTGAGAATAGCCTGACTTCTGTACTCCTCACCTCCTCTCAGTATCCCCTAATAGCTCGATCCCTTCATAAAGAGAATTCCAACAAGTAAGAGCTAATTCAGACGTTAGAACCATGATTGCATCTATTTTTATTATTATTTTGTGCTTGTCCTGGGGCTTGAACTAGTATCCTGGGGCCTGGCTAGTATCCTTGGTCTTGTTTTCTTTTTGGTCTATTGTGGACCTTGAACTGAGGGACTGGATGCTGTCTCTTAGCTCTTTTTGCTCAAGGCTAGCACTCCACCACTTTGTGCCACAGCACCACTTCCAGTTTTGTGGTGGTTCATGAGTCTCATTGACTTTCTTACCAGGGCTGGCTTTGAACTGTAATCCTCAGATCTCAGACTTCTCAGTAGCTAGAATTACAAGCATAAGCCCCCAGGGCCTGGCTGACCAACAGAATTTTGAAGTCTCGAGTTCTGTCCATTTCATTTCCATATAGCTCACCTTAGTCTGGTGTCTAATTCCATGTGATTCCTGAGTGAAATACAAATTAGAATTCATAAACAAGCTTATGCTGTTTGAATGGGCATCACCAAATATAGCTCCATGCTATATATTTGGAAAGCTGTCTTCATGAATCTTTTTATCCTAGTACTCAGAAATCACAATGGTGGCCTGGAAATAATACCAAGATACAGAGGACAAACTGACACTTTTGTTCACAGTGTCTTTAATTCTATTCAGGAGAAAGGGATAAAAATCCTAGAAAAAGTGGTCGCTTGTGGCTCACTTCTGTAACCCTAGCTACTCAGGAGGCTGAGATCTGAGGATCACGATTCAAAACCAGCCCAGGCTGGAAAGTCTGTGAGACTCTTGTCTCCAATAAACTACTAGAGAAACAGGAAGTGGTGCTGTGGCTCAAGTGGTAGAGCGCTAGCCTTGAGCTGAAAAGTACAAGGACAGCGCCCAAGCCCAGAGGTCAGGCCCCATGACTGCCAAAAAAAATCCTAGCCATCATCTCTTCTCCCTCTATCTAAAGTTCCTGGCATGTTTCCTGTTGCTCATATGATTTCACATGGAACTCCTTAATATACCTGTTTAGCACGCAGAATGTTTTATATCAGAGGTGCGGAAAGTGAGATCACTGTGATCTGAGCGTGCGCGCGCGCACACACACACACACACACACACACACACACACACACACACACGAGTTCACAGTTGAACACTTAATCCCCATCCTCTCAGTGTTAGAATGTGGTGACTTGGGGAGGTGTTTAGGCCAGGAGGGCTCTGATCTTGTGGAGAGATTAATGCTATCAGAAAGGAATCTAAGGGGAGTCTGACTGCTGGTGTCCATGTTCAGCAAGTGTCTGTCCCCATCCAAAGATGCTGTGTTCCAAGCACCATGTTGGAAGCCAACTGTAGCATCATCTGACAATTGAGCCTTTGACAGCTGGGCCATGAACTTGTCTCCATTTTCAAGGCAATAGAACACAAGTTTCTCTTGTTAATAAAGTGTCTAGCCTCTGGTATTTTGTTATAGTCATACCAATGGACTAAGATGACAAAGATGGGTCCCAGAGCCATGTGGTACACTGTGGTGGCTCTCCTAAATATCTAACAATGTGGAAGTGGGTTTGGAGCTTGATACAGGGCCCAAGCAAGAAGGGTTTAGAGATGAATGCCATGAGGAGTCTTGCTTTTTTGTAAAGGAAGCATTAGGCAATAGGTTTTGTGAGGATAAAATGGTAGGGAGGGAAAACAACTGTGTTCTCAGCAGTTGCAGTCAGGACTTAGAATCAGCTGAAATGGAGCCTCAGTTAGACATGCTGAGCAAAGTGTGAGAAAGAAACAAGAGGAAAGGCCAGCCTTGCTGTGACCTTGCAAAGATGCTGGGTGAATTCTGTCCCTCTCCTTAGATGCTATAGAAGGCAGAATGTGTGGGGTGATGCTCTGGAATTAAGCAGGAGAAATCTCTCCAGGCTGCAAAGGTTCGGGAACCTATGAGGCTTCTCTGAACAGCTTCTTGTAAAATGCAAGAAGAGACAAATTATCAAATGATCTGAAGCCCAGAATTTACACTCAGGAGGGACTGAGCATGGAAAGATCTGGAAAGTTCTGAGACTGTCCATGTAAAGAGTCAAAATAGCATGTTCAAGCTGAGCACTAGTGGCTCATACCTGTAATCCTAGTTACTCAGGGAGGCTGAGGTCTGAGGATCACGGTTCACTAGTGGCTCATACCTGTAATCCTAGCTACTCAGGGAGCCTGAGATATGATGATCATGGTTCAAAGCAAGACTGGGTATACAACTGGGTATACAACAAATGAGACTTTTATCTTCATCTAACCAGCCAAAAAGCAAAGCCAGAAATGGAGATGTGGCCCAAGTGTTAGAGCACCAGCCCTGAGCAAAAAGCTAAGCAAGAGCTAAAAGTCCTCAGTTCAAGTCCTAGTACCCATGCAAAGAGCCAAAAATGGAGGTGTGGCTCCAGTTGCAGAGCACCAGCCTTGAGCAAAATAGCTAAGTGAGAGCACAAAGTCTTGAGTTCAAACCCCAAGACCAGCATGCACACATGCATGCATACAAGTGTGCACATACACACACACACATACACACACATAAACAAAGTGTGCTGAGGACAGAAAAGCAAAGTTGTGACCAAGTAATCATATGGAGATTAGCAAAGGATAGAAAGAAGCTTCTAGAAGGCATTTCAGAGATTTCTAGGGTTACCCATCCCCTCACAGGTCCAGAGTACCTGTGGGACCTACGGGGATCCTTGCCCAGAATTGTTCTAATTTCTGATCCCTACATTCTGCCGCAGCACTCCTCTGCCACACCCCCCAGCTGTGGCTCTGAGGGCCAAGATGTGCCTCAGGCCACCACAATGCAAGCCTTGTTTGTGTACTGTCCACATACAGTGAATTCCACAGGCAATCTGAAGGTGGGAGCTATGGGGGCATGGCTTCCTCCGGCCAGATTTCAAAGGATGCTTGCAAAAGCCTTGAAGACCAGTCAGGGTCCTACTTCAGGGACAGAGCTGCTATAGAGAGCAAGCTGTTGACACTGGAGTCTTATCAAGATCTCTGCTAGGACAATATTGAGAGGACTGATGGAAGACCAGGCTCCACACACACACACACACACACACACACACACACACACACACACACACACACACACACACACACACACACACAAGCACAGAGCTACAATGTACATCCTCAGCCTAAAGAAGTCATAGGCATGAAATTTCAGCATGAGCGGAACCTTGAGTATCACCTAGGAAAGTCTTCCTGAGGCCTTGAGTGTCCACGAAATGGAATCTCATTAAGATGACCCATCTCCAGCCTTGAGATTTAATGTTGCTTACTCTGTTGGATTTTGGAGACTTAATGGCTATTCCTTTCTTCTGTTCTATGTAGTCCTCTAGAAATGAGGATGTGCATTTTTTTGGGGGGGGGTCCAGTCATGGGGCCTGAACTCTGGACTTGTGTTCTGTCCCTCAGCTCTTCAGCTCAAGGCTAGTGCTCTACCACTTGAGCCACAGTGCAACTTCTGGGTTTTTTTCTTTTTGCTTAGGTGGTGCTGAGGTATCAAATCCAGGACCTCAGGCATGCATGGCAAGCGCTCTACCACTAAGCCACCTTCCCAGCCCGAGGATGTTCATTCTATGTCAGTCTGCCATTGTGTTTAAAACTATACATTAGGTTCTGCTGGCCTACAGCCTCAGAAGGAAGCGTGATTTAAAGCTGGTCTGTATGTGACTTAGGTCATACTGGGGATTTTAGACAAAGTTGATGCTGTAATAAGTGGCAAAGTTTACATTTTTGTGGGTGCAGCGATGGGGAATACTAGGATGAAGTTAATGTGTCTATTTTGTTTCTTGGGGGGTTTTTTGGTCATGGGGCTTGAACTCTAGGTCCAGACACTGTCCCTCAGCTCTTCAGCTCAAGGCAAGCGCTTTATCCAAGAGCTACTATAGAGAGCAGGCTGTGACAATGGAGTCTTATCAAGATCTCTGCTAGGACAATATTGAGAGGACTGAGAGGACTGATTGAAGACCAGGCTACACACACACACTCACATACACACACACACACACACACACACACACACACACACACACACACATACACACAAGCACAAAGCTACAATGTACAGCCCCAACCTAAAGAAATCATAGGCATGAAATTTCAGCATGAGCAGAAACTTGAGCATCACCTAGGAAAGTCTTCCTGAGGCCTTAAGTGTCCACGAAATGGAATTTCATTAAGATGACCCATCTCCATCCTTGAGATTTAATGTTGCTTACTCTTTTGGATTTGGGAGACTTAATGGCTATTCCTTTCTTTTGTTCTATGTAGCCCTCTAGAAATGGGGATGTCCATTCTATGCCAATCCACCGTAGTGTTTTAGAACTATACATTGGGTTACACTGGCGTACAAACTCAGAAGGAAGCGTGATTTAAAGCTGGTCTATATTTGATTTAGGTCATACTGGGGATTTTAGACTTTAAAGTTAATGCTGGAATAAGTGACGAAGTTTACTTTTTTGTGGATGGAGGGATGGGGAATACTAGGATGAAGTTAATGTGTCTATTTTCTTTTCTTGGGGTTTTTTTGGTCATGGGACATGAACTCTAGGTCCAGACACTGTCCCTCAGCTCTTCAGCTCAAGGTAAGCACTTTATCACTTAAACCACAGCACCACTTCTGGTTTTCTGGTGGTTAATTGGAGATAAGAGTCTCATGGACTTTCCTGCCTGGGCTGGCTTTGAACCATGAACCTCAGATCTCATTCTGAGCAGCTAGGATTACAAGTGTGAGCCACTGGTGCCAGGTGAGTTAATGTGTTTTGCAAGTAGAAAAGACATGAGTTTAGGGGCATGAATGAGTGCCATTGTCTGAATGTCTGTCTTACAAAATATGTGTCTCCCTCGAATCCCTCCCTGGTGTGGGGGGAGGGGGCTCTCACCTGTTAGGAACCATTTGGCCATAAGGGCTGCCATTTTTAAGGGACTTGACAGAGTAGAAAGTTATATGCTTGACAAAGAGACAGTCTAAGATGGAGGATTCGTTATAGCACTTTATTGTCCAACATTGAAATTAATATTTTATGTATGTTTCACTTCATTTAGAGATATAATTGATTGCTGGGCACTAATATCTCATATATGTTATCCTAGCTACTCAAGAAGCTGAGACCTGAGGCTTGCTATCCAAAGCCAGTCTGGACAGAAAAGACTGTGCAATTCTTATCTCCAATTAATGAGTAAAAAAAAGACCAGAAGTGAGGCTGTGGCTCAAGTGGTAGAGCACCAGCTTTATGAGTAAAAGATAAACGATGGTGCCCAGGTCCTGAGTTCAAGTCCCATAACTGGCACCAGGTATAAACAAATTTTAAAAATGTCTTAAATATATAGGAGAGAAGAAGGAGCCTGGGAAAAGCAAGAGGACAAGGCCAACGGGACTGGAGAAGAATATAGAGATTGCTAAGCATGAACTCCATTATTTGAATGGGCAAATGAACAGCCAGGAGATAGAGACAAGGTCACAGAGCTGATGGAGATTCTAGTCTAGCCCATGCTGTCTCCTGTCTCAGTACAAGTGCATTATGGTCAGTTATAGAGCAACCCTGCTGTGCTCAGGACAGGCAGCAAGCCCTACCTCTTCTGTGTACATGCAGACTTCCAGGTTGTGTAGGTTAAGAATCTGGACAGTAAAGTGGATTTTTAGTTCCTGGGTATCTCAAAAGGAACTCACCAAAGCTAAGTTTATTCCTACAGAAGAATGCACCATCAGTCAAAAAGTTGGCAAGCAACCACACAGAGCAGGCAGGCTGGCTGTTCCCTTTCTGTCCCTGATCCAGCAGGCACCACCCCTCTGCTCCCATTGGCTGAGCTCAGGCTCACAATGTGGAAAGGGATGCAGATGTAATTAAAATTCAAGGAGCTTCTCAGGTGCTCAGGAAAAGGAAGTTTGTAAGTAAAGTGTACTTAACAAGGGCCAAGCCACCTGGCCAAAGCAGGAACCCTTCAGAAAAACAATTCTCACCAGGCACTGGTGGCTCACACCTGTAATCCTAGCTACTCAGGAGGCTGAGATGTGAGGATCACAGTTCAAAGCCAGCCTGGGCTGGAAAGTACATGAGACTCTTTATCTCCAATAAACCACCAGAAAACCAGAAGTGGCGCTGTGGCTCAAGTGGTAGAGCTCTCACCTTGAGCTGAAAAGCTCAGAGACAGTGCCCAGGCTCAGAGTAAAAGACCCATAGTGGACAAAATGGAAAAAGAAAAGAAAATCTCTCAATATTAACAGGAATGAAGAAAACTCCTTTGATAGAAAAGACTTTTTCTCACATTAGTGCTAATAGCTCATGTCTCTAATCCTAGCCACTCAAGAGGCTGAGACTTGAGGATCAAGGTTGAAAACCAGCCAGGGCACACAAATCCATGGAAAATTTCTCGCCAATTAACCAGAAAAAGGTCAAAATTGGAGGGGTCAGTCGAATGGCGGGTAAAGCACTAGTCTGGAGCAAAACAAGCTAAGCAAGTGCATGAGGTCCAGAGTTCAAGCCTCATTGCCAGCATAAGCATATGTCTGTGTCTGCACATTTAATAGATCTTTGGAGGAGAGAAGGGTGAAGGGCAAAGTCTGACTTGCAAGTTGCCTGCTTCATGCTTTAACAAAGCCTGATCCTTGGTCCTATGTGTGTGGATATCCTTGAGCTGCAGGATGACGTGGGCCACAGTGGTGACCTGTGTGTACAGACATGTGGTGCATGCCATAGGAACTGCATTGTTTCTGCCCTTCTATGTGATGCCTCTGCATTTCCAAAGATCAGAAACAAAGGGAAGATGACTAGGAGCAGAGAGAGAGAGAGAAAGAGAGACAGAGAGAGGGGGGAGTGGGAGATGGAGAAGGAGAGAGAGAAAGAGAAAGAGCGAGCACTGCAGAAACAATGCCTGAGATGCAGAACATTAAAAGGCAAGTCATATAAACTGGCAAACCTGTACCACCACAGACATAAAACACCCACGCCTGCTATCATCCACAGCCATGTGCCCTGCCTGGCCGCATTGCTCCAAATTCTGCATCAGGCTGTTCTAGAGCCCATGTTATAATTCCTGGAGAGTGTGAACCCATCCTTAGCCAGAACCTGATTGCCTTCCTCCTCCTCCTCCTCCTCCCCTCTCTCCCCTGGCCACCCAGAGTGGGCCCCACCTGCTGAGATGAGAAGGAAAGAGGAAGGCAGCCTTGGTCTGTCACCTATATGGGTTTTCCAGACAGCAGGACAACAGCACTTGGAATTCCCTACCATCCATTTATCCTCTCTACCAACCCCCACCTCCCACCAGGGCCACATCCCATGTCACATGGCCCATGAGCTGCTCCTCCCAGGTGCACTGCTATTTCTTCGGTCCTGACCCTCCTACAGCTCCTTTCCCCAGCAGCTGCCACAACCAAGAAGCACCCAGAAGACCTGGTTTTACTTATCACTTAGTGACTCTTGTGAGCACCTTGCTGAGGGCTACATCTGCACTGCCTTCAGTAAGGTATGACAGGTACTATGGCTTCAGTACATTGACAATCAGGAAACCAAGACAGCTAGAAGGAGATCGAGGTGTGTAAGCGAATGGTCAGACTCTGTGCCCTTTTGTGCAGGTTTGCATTTTAAGCAGAATCACAATGATCTTCTTTGGGGAAAAATAAATAAATCAGTAAATAAATCTTATGGTGGAATTTTTAACTTATACTAGTGAACTGACAAGGATCTATTGACCAAAGGGCATTCTCTGGGCTCCATGAAAGCAATGCTAGGACCATCTGAGCCCCAGAAATTATCTACTTCATGCTGAATGGAGCCCCTGAACATCATCCTGCAAAAGTAAATTGGCCAAGATCCACTTGCTCTTACAGAAACCTTTCTGGCTCCATTCATGGGGGTTGCAAATCAGCCATCCATTGTGGATCTAGAAGGGTCTAGAAGGTCTCTATCACAGGAATGTTATGAAGTGAGGAGTGGACATGAGGTGGTGGAATGGAGGAGTGTGGAACAGGTGACATGAAGGGCAGGCAGGCTCAGAAACTGGCTGGATGTGTGTGTCACACTAAGTTAATGGCTTCACTCAATGAAACCTCTTTGCTCTCTCTGAAAAGTTGGGATTCATAATGGTCTCCTCCCTCTGGGGGAGTCATGAGCATTGAATGAACTAGTGACTGAGAGTATGAGAACACACTTTTGAAATTGTAAGTGATATGTATATATGTGTGTTTCTGAAGATTATAGAATTATTAATTTTTTTGTCGGTCATGGGGCTTGAACTCTAGGCCTGGGTGCTGTCCCTCAGCTCTTCAGTTCAAGGCTAGCACTCTACCACTTGAGCCACAGCGCCACTCCGGGTTTTCTGGTGGTTAATTGGGGACAAGAGTCACAGACATTCTTGCTTTGGCTGGCTTCAAACTGTGATCCTCAGATCTCAGCCTCCTGAGTAGCTAGAATTATAGTGGTGCCTGGCAGAAAATAAGTTTGTTTGTTTAAGAAAAGCATTTGCTCCTTTAACCTAGAAATTCTACCACTAAGAAATCACCCTATAGAAAGAATCGCATGTACTTTCATTACTGAGTTACAACTGTGCTATTTCAGATCCTTTTTAAAAGGCAAAAAAATAAAACAACAAAAACTAACCTGGAAACATCATAAACTGTCCAACTAGATAAATATATCATGGAGCTAGCTGGGTGCCTGTGGCTCATGCCTGTTTTCTGAGCTACTCAGGAGGGTAAGAAGTAAGACTCGTAGCTCCAAGCTAGCCATGGCAGAAAAGTCCTTGAGACTTTTATCTCCAATTAATCACCAAAAAGCCAGAAGTAGAGCACGGGCTTGAGTTGTGCTATGCCAGCCTTGAGCAGAAAAGTCAAAGCAAAAACTCATTCTCTTAGTTCAAGTCCTATTACCAGCACACACACACATGCACACACATACACGAAAGAAAGACTCATGACCAGAAAAAAAAAAAAAAAAGAAGAAGAAGAAGAATCTCAGATTTGTCTGCCAGGGCTGGTTTTGAACCTTGATCCTCAGACCTCAGCTTCCTAAGTAACTGGGATTACAGGTGTGAGCCAGCAGCACCTGGCCTAAACATCCATCTTTCTTTTTTGTCAACCATAGTTCCACTTCCAGTTTTCTAGTGGTTAATTGGAGATAAGAGTCTCATAGATTTTCCTGCCTGGGCTGGTTTCTAACCACAATCCTCAGATTCTTAGTCTTCTGAGTAAATAGGATTATAGGTGGGAGCCACCATTGCCTAGCCTAAACTTGTTTTTGTTGTTGGTGGTGGTCATAGGGCTTGAACTCTGGGCCTGGACTCTGTCCCTGAGCTCTTCAGCTCAAGGCAAATTCTCTACCACTTGGGCAAGAGTGCCACTTCTAGCTTTTTGCTGATTAATTGGAGATAAGTGTCTCTTGGACTTTCCTTGCCTGGGGTGGCTTTGAATCATGATCCTCAGATCTCAGCCTCCTGAGCAACTAAGATTACAGGTGTGTGCCCTTCCTAACCATTTCTTAATATGGGTCTTGGTAAAAAAAATATTCAAAGCCAAGTATGGTGGTATGTGCTGGCAATCAGGAGAATCAGAAGTTCCAGGCCAGTCTGGGTTATATAGTGGGACACTGTTTCAAAATCAAAACAAACTAAGGAAAAGTATATAGGTGAAACTATTTTTGTAGCCATCTTTGGAAAATAAACCCAGCCACTTAGCAATGTGGGTTTCAGAGAAAGCACTAGTGATGGCAGCTTCAATTTGCTGTCTGAAGTGTCTGCCTGGCAAGGGGCTTGGATGGTGGTGGTCATGGTGGTGGTGGAGGTGGTGGTGGTGGTGGTGGTTGTGTGTGTGTGTGTGTGTGTGTGTGTGTGTGTGTGTGTGTATGTGTGCGTGCATGTGTACATGCGCACACTCATGCCTGTCCTGGGGCTTGAACAGAGTCTGGGTGCTGTCCCTGAGTTTTTTCACTCAAGGCTGTTACTCTACCACTTGAGCTCCATTTTGGCTTTTTAGTTAATTGGAAATGAGTGTCACAGACTTTTCTTCCTTGGCTGGCTTTGAACTTTGATCCTCAGATCTCAGTCTCCTGAGTAGCAAGAATTATAGATGGGAGCCACCAGGACTTGGCTTCCTCTCCTGTTCTTTGAAACAGGGTTTTGCTATGGAGTTCCAGGTGGCCTGGAACATGTAATTCTCTTGCCTCTGCCTTCTGACTGCTGGGATTACAGACACACACCACCTTGCCTGGCTCTCTGTTCAGGAAGACATTTGATAAGCCTTCCTTCCTTCCTTCCTTCCTTCCTTCCTTCCATCCTTCCTTCCTTCCTTCCTTCCTTCCTTCCTTCCTTCCTTCCTTCCTTCCTTCCTTCCTTCCATCCTTCCTTCCTTCCTTCCTTCCTTCCTTCCTTCCTTCTTTCCTGCCATCCTTCCTTCCTTCCTCCCTACCTTTCTTCCTTCCTAACTTTCTTCCTTCCCTCCATCTCCTTTAACTTGGGGCCTTGTGCTCTTACTGAGCCTTTTTTCTCAAGGCTGGTGCTCTATCACTTGATCCACAGCTCTGCTTCCAGTAGTTTGCTGATTAATTGTGAAAAAGTGTCTTTCAGTTATTTTCTGCCTAAGCTGGCTTTGAACTGCGATCCTCAGATCTCAACCTCCTGATTAGTTAGGATTACAGGTGTGAGCCACCAGCATCTAGCCAATATTTTTCAATAATTCTCCAAGGACTTGGTTTGGAGGGCATTTCTTGACAAATGTCCTATCTCTGTCCCATGACCACAATAGCATAATGGTTGAAATACGTGGATTTTAAAAATTATTATTCTTTTTTATTCTTTTGCTTTTTTTTTATATGCCCTCAGGCTTCGAGACAAGTACTGAGTGCTGTCTCCTCCAGGTGTCTTTTGTTCAAGGTGAGCATTCTACCACTTGAGCCACAGTGCCACTTCTGGCTTTTTTGTTGTTGTTGTTCAGTTTTAGGGCCCGAACTCTGGGTCTAGGCACTGTCCTTTGAGCTCTTCAGCTCAAGACTGGCACTCTACCACTTGAACCATAGCATTTTCTGCTTATGTGGTGCTGAAGAATTGAACCCAGGGCCTCAAGCACGCAAGGCAAAGCACTCTATCACCGAGCCACCGTCTCAGCCCCATAAGGAGTCTAGAAGTGGATTTTTTGTTGTTGGTGGTGGTGGTTGTGGGGCTTGAACTCTGGGCCTGGGCACTATGGCTCAGCTCAAGCTCAAGGCTAGCGCTCTTCCACTTCTAGCTTTTTTTGAGTAGTTTATCAGAGATAAGGTTCTCACAGATTTTCCTGACCAGGCTGCTTCAAACTGCAATCCTGAGATCTTAGCCTCCTGAATAGCTAGGATTGCAGGTATGAGCCATGGTGCCTATAAATTGTTTTATTATTATAAAGGTGATGTACAGTGGGGTCACAGTTATGTAAGTCAGGTAATGACTATATTTCTTTTTGGACACTGGCACCCAAGGAATATTTGTTTAAAAAATTCAACAATTTTCTGAATCTAAATTCTCCTTCCTTTCTTCTTAGCAGGCAAATCTTTGTCCTGCTCTTCATGCATTAGAAGTTAGTAAATTAGAAATAAATGCACAGCTGTGTGGCAGTAGGGACAGAGGAAGTTCAGAAGACAAGATAAACACGTCATCGAAACATCTGCTTAATCATCATCAACAACAACAGTAACCAAGCCTACACAATTGGATCAGTGATCTTAAAATGGATCACAGAATTAAAGGCAAACTAAAAATAAAATATAATCGAGTGCTGGTAGCTCACTCCTGTAATCCTAGCCACTGAGGAGGCTGAGAGCTGAGGATTGCAGTTCAAAGACAGCCTGGATTTTGGAGATAAGACTCTTATCTCCAATTTATCATAGTAAATGCTGGAGGTGGCACTGTGGCTCAAGTGTAGAGTGTTAGCCTTGCACAAAAGGAACTCATGGACAGCATTCAGGTCCAGTTCAAACCCTAGGATGAAATACATATTTCCAGAGACAAACATAAGGGAAAATCCTTGTAACTCTAGGAAAAACTTTTTTTTTATGATTCTTTTATTAATCTTATGTGGTACCAAGGAATCGAACCTAGGGCCTCATGCATGCTAGGCAAGCAATTTACCACTGAGCCACATTCCCTGCCCCTAGGAAAAACTTTTTGTTTTGCGGAGGTGGTCTTCGTGGGCTTGAACTCTGGGCCTGGGTGCTGTCCCTCAGATCTTCAGCTCAAGGCAAGTGCTCTACCACTTGAGCCACAGTGCCACTTTGGGTTTCTGGTGAATAATTGGAGATAGGAGCCTCACAGACTTTCCTGCCCAGGCTGACTTTGAACCATGATCATCAGATCTCAGCCTCCTGAGTAGCTAGGATTACAGGCATGAGGCACCAGTGCCCAGCTTGTGGTTATTTTTTTCAGTTATTAAGGTGTTATACAAAGGGGTTACTATTTCATAAGTCAGGCAATGAATACATTTCACTCCTTTCTTTGTTTTTCCTCAGTTTCTCCCTCCCAGCCGGCCTGCAAGTTACACAGTTCATTTTCCACAGTGTATACTGACTTTTGATATAGTTATTTTTGAGATAGGATCATGATTTTCGCTAGCCTAGACCACATTTTTTTCATATATACTGGTGCTTGAACTCAGGGCCTGTAACTCTGTTTTTTCTGCTTAAGGATGGAGCTCTACTGTTAAGATAATGGGACATAAGAAACTCTTACGTTTCCTGCCTCAGCTGGCTTCCAAACTCTATCCTTAGATTTCAGTCTCCGGAGTAGCTGGAATTACAGATGAAACCCACAACCCTGGAGCCTGAGATTTCATTAAGAAGGGCTCAGTGATGGGGTAGACAGATGGAGATATTGATCAAGATGCGCTGTAGACCTGTGGAAATGTCACAACGAAACTTGCAGTGATGTACGTGCTAATTTGAAAAGTCATTGGTTAAGAGGAGCAGTGGCGGGGCTTAAACCTGGGGGTAGGGCTTGATTCACAGGGCCCTGCACCTTTGTGCTCCAGGGAGCTAGAAGACTGGATCAAGACCCTAGGAAAACATCTGCCACTTGATAGACTAGTGCCTCTCTGGAATGGCAGCTCAAGTCCCCTTCAGCCCAGCCCAGCACTTGTGGCTAAGCCCAGACTATGGCCCAGCCTGCTGGCACAGCTGGTGGCCCCCAAAACGCTGAAGAGGGATTGCCAGAGCCCTCCATATGTAAAGAAGATGCGAGCTGGTGTTGGACTGTGATCTGCCTTTGCTTTGCACTCCCCTAGCTCTGGGTTCCTGCTCATGTGGCTTCCTGGTGCTAAATGCTGAGGAGGGAGCCAGGCAGGTGCTGGTGGCTCATGCCTGCCCATTATCCTAGCTACTCAGGTGGCTGAGATCTGAGGGTTTCCAAGAGACTCTTATCTCCAAGTAACCCCCAGAGAGTCAAAGTGGAACAGCACATCGCCTGGAAAATTGAATTGTCTTAAAGTGGTAGAGTGCTAGCCTTGCGCAAAAAGACCTCAGGGACAGTGGCCTGGCCTTGGGTTCAAGACCCAGGATGGACAAAAACAAAAAACCCCTCCCCCCAAAAAAACTGATGAGTGACAATGTCAAGCAGATTTGCAATCCCTAACCATGGGTGTGTTTGGCACATAGGAGCCTTTGACCCTCCACCGCAGGCACAGGGAGAGCCTGTCCCAAAGTGGCAGCCCTGGAGGGCAGCCTGGCCTTGTCTGCTTCCCACTCCAGGGTCTGCTGCTCTTGAGGGCCCAGGTCACTTTTGGAGCTCTTGTGACAGATTCTTTTATTCTCTTTTCTTGGTGGGGCAAGTCTTGGAGCTTGAACTCAGGGCCTGAGTGCTGTCCTTGAGCTTGTTTGCTCAAAGCTGGTGCTCTACCACTTGAGCCACAGCTCTACTTCTGGCTTTTTGCTGGTTGATTGAAGATAAGAAGAGCCCATAGCTCTGTTTCCCCCCTCACTGTGAGATCCTTCTGGGTTATGTAACCCTCTGCCTGCCCTCCCCCCCAATGGATTCTGGGAGAAGCACTACCCCATGTGATGGGGTCTCTTAGCTGGGGCTCCTGTCAGAAGGTCAGAGGTTGGCTCAGCACAGAACACATTAGCTTCTCATGGCTCCTCACTCTGTGGAGTCCAGGGTCAACACAGCTGCCAGTGGAACATCCTTGAACCAAGCCCTCTTCCCCTCAGCCATGGCTTTAACAAGGTTTTGTTTCTCTTTCTTTCTTTCTTTCTTTCTTTTTTTCTTTCTTTCTTTCTTTCTTTCTTTCTTTCTTTCTTTCTTTCTTTCTTTCTTTCTTTCTTTCTTTCTTTCTTTCTTTCTTTCTTCCTTTTGTCTGTCTGTCTGTCTGTCTGTCTGTCTTTCTTTCTTCCTTCCTTCCTTCCTTCCTTCCTTCCTTCCTTCCTTCCTTCCTTCCTTCCTTCCTTCCTTCCTTCCTTCTTTCCTTTCTTACTTTCTTTCTGATAGGGTTTCACCCTTCTGCTTGATTGAGATCTTCCAAACCTACACTTCTCACACAGCTGTGATTACAGATACTAGCCACCATGCCTGAACTGTGTCTCTTCTTCTAAGGTCACTGACCCCACCATTGCAGCCCCACCCTCTCCTTCCTCCTATCAGCTCCCTTCATGCAACTCAGTCCTTCTGTTCTACCTTCTTTTCTTCTCTCCCTTTTGCTCCCCCTTTACACTCTTCCCTTCTTTTCCTCCCTTCTCCTCTCCTATAACCCTTCTTTCTCCCCTACCCTTTTCTTCCTTCTTCCCCTTCTTTCCTCCCCCTCTCTCTTTTCCTTTCTTCTCCCCTCTCCTCCTCTCCCTTCTTTCCCCTCCTCTCCTTTCTCCCTCCCTTCCCCTCCCTCCCCTCACCTCTCCTTCCCTCCTGGGACAGGCTTCACAGAGTTCTCTGGCTGCCTCTGGCCTCCAAGGCCTGCCCTTTGTGGTCAGCATGATGCATTTGCCCCTTTCCCGCAGAGCTGCAGCTTCCCTTCCCTTCCCTTCTCTTCCTTCCCCCGTCTTCCCCTCCCCCTTCCCCTCCACTCCCCTCCCCTTCCCTTCCTTCTCCTTCTTCCTTTTACACCTTCATGTCAGTCCTAGAGCTTGAACTAAGGGCCTGGGCACTGTCTCTTAGCTTTTTCACTGGTATTCTATTGGTATTCTACCACTTGAGTCACATCCCTTACTTCCATTTTTTTGTTGATTCATTGGAGATAAGAGTCTCATGGACTTTCCTGCCTTGGCTGGTTTCAGACTTTGATCCTCAGATCTTAGCCTCCTGAGTTGCAGCTAGTATGACAGGCATGAGCCACTAGTGCCTGGCTCTTCTTTTTATTCTCTTTGTGTTTAACTGGTTCTCTCTCTCTCTCTCTCTCTCTCTCTCTCTCTCTCTCTCTCTCTCTCTCTCTCTCTCTCTCTCTCTCTCTCTCTCTCTCTCTCTCTCTCTTCTCTCTCTCTCTGAGTCACATGATCCCATGATCCATAATGATATAAAAGGTTCTAGAATTTTCCAGAGGCAAACTTCTGCCTTGCTTGTGACCTGAGAAGGTCAAGTTGAAATTTTAATTACTGAGGGAACTCAAAGAGAGCATCATTGCTCCCATAGATTAGCCCCAAAATTGAGCGGTGTCACCCCAATGTACTTGTGTGGGCCAGGATCCCAGAGGTGCTTATTCACGTAGTTCTGCCACATGCTTCAGGCCCCAAGGGGCTGGAACTGGCTGGGGGTGGAGGTGGAGGCATGTGGAACCACTGGAGCCATCTGCCATGCTGTGCTGGCTCAGGTCATATGCAGGGTGTGTTTGTGTGTGTGTGTGTGTGTGTGTGTGTGTGTGTGTGTGTGTGTGCGCGTGTGTGTGTGTGCTTCTTTCCAGCACGTGGTCTTCAAGGCAGCATGGGACTACAGTACATATGTTCTGAGGAGAATTGGAGTTAGCAGTGCATTGCAGCATGGCTGTGCCCTGCACAGACCTGGTGCTGCAGCTAGCCTAGGATCAAAAGGATGGGACATAGCTGGGTATGGGTGGCTCACACATGTAATCCTCAGAAGTCTGAGATCTGAAGATCACAGTTTAAAGCCTGACCGGACAAGAAAGTCCCTTTGTATCTTATCTCCAATAAACCACCAGAAAAGTGTAAGTGGAGCTGGTGGCTCAAAATGTCCGAGTGCTAGCCTTGAGCAAGAGGTCAGGGTCAGTGCCCAGGCCCTGAGTTCAAGCCACATGACCAACGAGAGAGAGAGAGAGAGAGAGTGAGAGAGACAGAGACAGAGACAGAGACAGAGACAGAGACAGAGACAGAGAGAGAGAGAAGAGGAGGAGCCTTGTCTCACTACATGTTGATGGGAGAGGAACACCAAAGGATTTATAGCCCTCCCAGGCCATTTTGTGTTCCTCAAGTCTTAGGTGCCTGGTGCAGTAAACAGAGTAGACATTCCTTGTCTTGGGGTGAAGGAGTACACGGGGCCTCTGCTTCTTGCACAGGCTCATCTCTGCAGTGGAAAAGGATCCATTTATGTGTGGCCTGGTAGGTTGCCTGTGGGCCTGGGGTGGTCCAATTGCTACAATGCCAGCCTTGAGCAAGAAAGCCAAGCAGCTGAGTGGGTCCCTGAGTTCAAGCTTCTGGAACCAGTGTGTGTGCATGTACCAATCACACACACACACACACACACACACACACACACACACAAACACACATACACATACACACACCAATAATAAAAGCACAGGTCTTCGGCTATAAGCTGTCCCTCAAATACAAAGAGCAAGTAGCTCTAGGACACCTCCATCCAGCCCTGCCTTCCTGGTGTCTGCAGATCCACATTGACCTCAGTGTTCAGAGCCACCGGCTAGTGTGACAGGCACAGGCAAGGGCTCCACATGCTCTTTCCCCCAATTTATCAGTTGACATTGAATCCAAAATGGTGATATTAGGGAGTGAGCCACTGGGAGGACCTTAAGGAATGGCATGGGCCTCTGTTCCAGGGGCCTACAAGCTCTCATTTGCCTTTGCCCCCATGACCTGGCTCAGCCACAGCCATCCTCCAGGGGAGCAGAGAAGTCCTTCTCCCTGCTGGAGCAGTTGTGTTTGTTGTTTAGATGAGATCTATGTCATCTTCCTTGGTGGTGCAAGGGATGGATCTGTAGGTGAGTGGACAGTCCTTGATTTATGATGGCTGAACTCTCAATGGCAGTATCCCACCATGGGACAAAGACAAGAGCAGTTCACTTTCACCAGGTCTTGCTTGGTCCCCTGGCTAGTGATGTCCAGGACATTGCGTGGTGACAGTGAGCTTACACATCCCCGGGGAAATCAGTGGACCCTCTGTGGTGTGCTGTGTTGCTAAGCAACAATGCCTGGGAGGAGGTGGATGAAAGGCATCTTTGACTTACACTCTGTCAAAATGTTTGACAGGAGACTTGGGATGTAACCATATGGGAAGTTGGGGTGTAGGCTGTGCATGGAGCATCTGTATATAGTAAGAGTTATCGTCAGCAATTTGTTCCTGAGTTATGGAAATCTAGTCTGCAATCTGTCAGTTGGAGACCTGGGAAAGGCAGAGGGTGAATTCCAGCCTGAGTTCAGATTCTCTGAGACTTGGAAGAGCCAGAGGTGCCAGTCCCAGTCCAAGGGGAGAAGGAAGAGCAAGGTGTCAGCTCCAGCTGGCAGGTTGAGAGAATCAAGCTTCTTCCACCTTTGTGCTCTATTTTTGGGTTGGATGACGTCCACCTGCACAGCCCAACCTGGCTGGACTCTGCCCACCAAGTTAAATGCCAATGCCATCCAGAAACTCACAGGGAGGCCAGAAACCACATATCTGGGCACCCTGTGGCCCAGTCAAGGTGACACAGAGAATCAACCAAGGCATGACACCTGAGGAGAGGGAGACGGTAAGGGATGGTAGTACTTTTCTAACCTGCCACAGCCAATTGTCATGGGCTTGGTAACTTTAAATAACAGAGATTTATTCTTTGTTCAAACCAGGTGTCAGCAGGCCTTGCTTGCTCTGAATGCTTACCTCTTTCTAGAGGCAGGATCTTACTAGGTTACCCAATACTTCCTTAGTCTCCTGAGTGCTGGGATTACAGGTGTACAATAACAAACTAGCTCTGTGGCTTCTTAATTTGATGCAATCCCAATTGTTAGTCCTTGCTTTTTTGGGGGGAGGGTGTGTGTGTAGGTAGTGGGGCTTGAACACTGGGCCTGAGCGCAGTCCCTGAGCTCTTCAGCTTAAGGCAAGCGTTCTACCACTTGAGCCACAACACCACTTCTGGTTTTCTGGTGATTAGTTGGAGGTAAGAGTCTCATGGACTTTCCTGCCTGGGCTGGCTTTGAACCATTATCCTCAGATCTCAGCCTCCTGAGTAGCTAGGATTACAGATTTGAGCCACCGGGTACCCGACTAGTTCTTGCTTTTATTTCCTGAGCTATTAGAGTCCTTAGGAAATTATTGCGGGTGCCTACACCTGCCCCCTCCTCTGTGCTTGTGTTTGAGCTCAGAGCTCCATACTTACTAAGCTGGCATAATAGTGCTGAGCTACACCTTCCATTCCCCATGTCCTGGCTGCTTTAGGGGCTCTGTTGTTGTTGGAACCACAGGAACAGGCTGCCCCATTCCAATTCCCTCTGTACAGATGGAGTTTTGAGGGCATTTATTTATTTATTTATTTATTTATTTATTTATTTATGCCTTGGCCTGGAACCATGATCCTCCCAATCTCAGCCTTTCATGTAGCTTGAGATGACAGGCATATGCCACTGTACCCAGCTCTGGGTTAAGGTAGGGTATCTTGAACTTTTCTGTCTAGTTCTCCTCTTCTTAGCCTCCAAGTAGCCAGGATTCCAGGCAGAAGCCACCACACCTACCTGGTTGTCTTGAAGTGTTTCCTCTAATATTTTCAAAGCTTCAGGTCAGACCAATTTTTGAGGAAGAGATGGGAAGAGACTGAATTCCCAGCCTGGGAATTGGGTCCTGGTTAAGGTAAATAAAAAGCAGTGCCAGGTGCCAGCAAGTCCTGAAGGGAAAGCAGTGGTCTGTGTCTTAAGTGTGGCATGGGTCTGTTCACCTGCAGACAGTTCTGAGCGGACAGCAACCCCACAGCCACTTTTGGAGAGGAACGATGGCTGTGGTCATCTTTCCAAAGTGTGGATTTGGATGAGCACATGGCAGCTGGCCTTGAACACAGCCAGTGTCTTTGTGTCTGCTCTGCGTGCTGAAGCAGTGTTCTTAAACTGCAGAACTATATGGGTGCATCAGGGAAGGGTTGGCAGTGTAAGAAGAGGGTGGAACCAGGAGAGCATGTGTGACAGACTGTTTTTTTTGCTTTGCTGGTTTGAACTCAGGATGTCTTGCTTGTTAGGCAGGTGCTCTGCCACTTGAGCCATGCTTCCAGCCCTTTTTTATTTGAGATTCTTTCTCAGATAGGGTCTCATGCTTTTTCCTGGGGAGCATTAGTACCCTTTTTCTCAATGGTAACTGGGATTAAAGGCATGTGCTACCAAGCTTGGCCCAGGAATTCCAACCCCCCCCACACACACACTTCTAATAGCAGAAGTTGTCCGGGACTAGGAGAAGTGTCTCATGCTGAGCTCCCACCCTTCCTTCCAACATGCCCTTGGCTTGATGAGAAGAGGTGGTCAAGAGGGGCTTTGACGTGGACCTTCTTTCTCCACTGCCCCTGTTCCGGTGGTCTTGGTTCTGCTTGTCACTGCCTCACTTGCTCCTCCCAGGTCGAGGGCATGGTGGGAGTCCAGGCTCCCGACTTCTGCCTCTGGAACCCCAGCAAAGTCCCCCTCTCCTTCCTCTCCCCTGCCCGGCCTTCCTGGCCGAGCCTCCCAGCTTGGCCTCCCAAACAGCTTCACTCCAACCTGGGCCCAGTGAGACTGGAGGCGCCTCCCTCCCCCCACATCCAGACCCTTGCTCCACCAAAAGGAGGTGCTGCATCCTGTGGAATTGGCAGGATTCTTGGTGATTGCATCCAGGACTCTGGGGCAGGGCTGGGCCTCCCAGCTTCATTGTCAGTCACCCTTATGAGCCCTGCCCTAGGGGAGGGGCTGGCGGTGGGCAGACAGACAGGGCTGGGGACAATCAGAGACCTTTGCTAGGAAACTGGAGACCTATGCAAATTACAGCGAGAGGGGCAGGGTTCCCAGCTGGCCTGCCTCAGAGCTCAGCTTTCCAGGGACTCAAGTCCTCTTCCTCTCTCTTCCTCCCTCTCTCCTCTCCCTCTCCCTCTCTCCCTCTCTCCCTCTCTCGTCCTCTTCTCCCTCCCTCTTTCCTTCCCTACCTCCCTTGCTCCCTCTCTCTTCCTCTCTTCTCTCCCTTTGTCCCTCCCCCCTCCTCTTCTCCCGCCATCTCCCTTTCTCTCCCTCCCTCCCTCTCCTTCCCTCCCTCCCTTTTCCTCCCTCCCTCTCTCTCTCCCTTCCTATCTCACTCCCTCCCCCTTCCTTCCTCTCTCCCCCTCTTCTTTCTTCCTCTCTCCCTCTCTTTTTCCCCTTCTCTCTTCTTTCTCCCTCCCTCCCTCTTTCCCTCTCTCTTCTCTAACTCTCCTCTATCTCCCACTCCCTCTCTCTGTTTCTCTTTTATCTCCCTCCCTCTTGTCTTTCTCACTCCCTCTTTTTCCCTCTCCCTCCTCTGCCTCTCTCCCCTGTCTCCCTCTCCCCCTTTTCCCCTCTTCCTCTCCCTCTTTTCCTCTCTTACTTTCCTCTCCCTTCCCTTCCTCCTCCTATCTCCTCCTTCCTTCCACTTCTCCAACTTTCTCCTCCCTCCTCTCTCTCCCTCTCCCTCCCCTTCCCTGTAGATACATCTGACATGAAGTTCCCTATGCATGGGGGGAAGGGATGTGTGCCAGCACAAGTTTATGCCAGAAAGGAAACAAGGCAGACTTTTATGACTCAAACCCCACTGGGGGTGAACTCGCCTTCACCCATCTTACGTGGGGAGCTTGCTCAGTACAGCTTGTCCAGAACTTTTGCCAGGGCTGCGTGCCAGCCATCTGAGGGCCAGATGCCAGCAGCCCATTAGCCACGAGCCACCAGCCTGTGTGTACCTGTTCAGCCTGTCCCCTGGGCTCGGCGGCCCTGCCTCCTGAACCAAGGATGCCTGCTCTGTTCTTGCAATTGCAACATCTTCCATTAAGAAAACCAGGATGGAGGTTAATTGCCTACATCGTTCATGAACAGCTCCATAAAATATTTATGAGGAGCATACAGGGGGAGGAATGGGAGTTGCTTGCTTGGTTTGGGGCTACAGCTAACATATGGCGAGGGAGTCCGCAGGAGAGGAAGTGTCTTAAGAATTGCTGATGTTCAGTATGGAGCTGGCGGCTCACTCCTGGAATTCCAGCTACTTTGGAGGCTGAGATCTGAGGATCTTGGCCTGAAGCCAGCTGGAGCACCAAAGTGAGACTCTTCTCTTCAATCAACCACCAAAAAGTCAGAAGTGGTAGAGCACCAACAAAAAAAAAAAAAGAAAAAAATAGAAAAAAAAAGTTCAGAGACAGCACTCAGGCCCTGAGTTCAAGCCCCAAGATTGGCACAAAAAAGGACTTTCTGATGTTGAGCATTTGGAACTCCTCTTTGGGTGCTGTCCTAAAGTATTTAGGAGTCTGAGTTGGTCCCTTGCTGCTAGACATGTTGCTAGTGACGTCAGGAGCATTTGAGTTTAGCTACTGCATTCCAGGATGAAATGAAGGGGAAGGGGCACTGAGTCTAGAAGAGCAGACTTACACCATCCATGCAGCTCACCAGTCTGGCTCATTCCACACGCAGTGTCAGACATGGGTACACCCTGCACAAGCTCTTTCTTTTGAGAAGGGGTCTTCCTATAATGTCTAGGCTAGGCCGTAGAATTCTTGAGTTTAAATATTACTATACCTTGGTCTCCTGAGTTGCTGATACTACAGGCATGTACTACTACTCTTGATATTATGCAATCTCATTGAACAAAACAAAAAATCTTTGAAGCCAAGTGCCAGTTGCTCACGCCTGTAATCAAAGCTACTCTAGGAGGCTGAGATCTGAGGATCATGTTTGGAAGCCAGTGTGAGCAGGAAAGTCCTTGAGAGTCTTATCTCTAATAAGCCACTCAGAAAAAGCCAGAAGTGGTGCTGTGGCTCAAGTGGTAGAGTGCTAGCCTTGAGCACAGAGAGGCTCATGGACAGAACCCAGGTCCAGAGTTCCAGCCCCAGGATTGGTAAAGACAAACAAACAAAGAAAACAAACAAAAACAACAAACCTTTTGGTCCCAACTGGGGTATAGAAACTGGATTGAAATGTTCAGTTAGTCCAAGCTGGCTTGATTTGTTTTTATTTATTTTTTAGTCAGTTGTGGGGCTTGAACTTGGGGCCTGGTGCTGTGCCTGAGCTTTTGTGCTCAAGGCTATCACTTTACAACTTTAAGACACATTCTACTTGCAAACACTTAGATCTCTTTTTCATCTTTTTTTTTGTGGTGCTGGAAATTGAACCCAGAACTCCAGTCATGCTAGGCATGTGCTCTCCTACTGAGTTACATTACCAGCCCCCAGGCTGGCTTTAAATTCCTCCCGCCACCTCTGGGTTCCTGGGATTATAGGCATGCACCACCATGCCTGGCTTCATATTTTGTGAAACCACCAAACAAACCCAAATCAAGAGACCTCCTTCTAAACAATGGGCTTGTCCTGCCTTGGAATATCTGGGGAGCTGGATGTGGGCACGTCTGAAATTCTAACACTTGGGAGGTTGAGGCAGGAGGATCATGAGTTTGAGGTCTGCCTGGGCTACATAACAAAACATCCTCTCAAAATACAAAATGAAAATAAGAACAAGGTATGCATTTTTAAAAGACTTTTGCTTGGGTCTTTAAATAAATGTAACAGATTAGGACTTACAGGTACAGCAGAAACTTCCTGGATAAAGTCCCAGGGGCACAGCAGAGAGGAGAGAGACTTAATAAGTGGGACTACATCAAAATAAAAAAGTTTTGCACATAGTTATTCACCTAGAAAGACAGCTAGCAGACTGAGAGAAGATCTTAACCAGAAATACATCAGACAAAGGCTTAATAGCCAAAAAAAAATACAAGGAGCTCAAGAAACCAACCTCTGTTAAACCTAATATACCAATCACTAAATGGGCAAGGAAGCAAAAGAGGGAATTTCAGAAGAGGTAAGAATAGCAAAGTAATACAGGAAGAAATGCTCATCATCCCTGTCCATAGATAAAATGCTCATCATCTCCCGACATAAAGGAAATGCAAATCAAAACAACCCTAAGGGCTTGGAAGGTGAATCAGTGGCAGAGTTCTTGCCTTGCATGCATGAGGCCCTAGGTTCGATTCCTCAGTACCACATAAGCAGAAAAAGCCTGAAGGGGTGCTGTGGCTTGAACTGAAGAGCTGAGGTACAGTGCTCAGGCCCAGAGTTCGAGCGCATGACTGGCCAAAAAACAAAAACAAAAAAAAAAAACCAACAAGATACCATCTCACCCCTGGTTATACTGGCCAGTATCCTGAATTTGGACAACAAATAATGCTGGGGCAGGGGTGGGGGGAATGTGGGAAAAAAGGAACCTTACAGTACTTCTGGTGGGAATGTAAATTAATACAACCACTCTGGAAAGCAATCTGGAGGTTCCTCAAAAAGCTAAATGTAGACCTTCCATATGACCCAGACATACCCAGCATCTACCCTGAACATCATGATTAGGACACCTGCACATCCATGTTTATTGCCACATTATTCACAATAGCTAAGATATGGGAACAGCCCAGATGCTCTACAATAGATGAATGGATCAAAAAAAATGTGGTGCTGGGTGCCGGTGGCTCATGCTTGTAATCCTAGCTATGCAGGTGGCTGAAATCTGAGGATCACAGTTCAAAGCCAGCCCAGGCAGTAAAGTCCATGAGACTCTTATCTCAAATAAACCACCAGAAAGCTGGAAGTAGCTCAAGTGGTAAGAGTGCTAGCTTTGAGCTGAAGAGCGTCTAGGCCAAGAGTTCAAGCCCCATGACCACCACCACCAACAACAACAACAACAACAAGGAAAGTGGTACTTGTGTACAATGGAATTTTACATAACCATCAGAAAGAAGAAAATAATATCATTTGCAGGGAAATGGATGGAACTAGAACAAATTATGTTAAGTGAGGTAAGCCAAGATTACAAAGACAAATAGCGCATATTCTCCCTGATAGGTGGATTAGATCTGAAACACACTGGTATATGACAAATTATACAGAATTCTAGATACTCACATACAGTGAGACCAAAAGAGGATCGCCTTAGGAGAGAATCACCAAGGTGTATTACCCAAGCACCTCTTTTTATTTATTTAATACACATACTGAAATGAACTCCAAAGATATGGAAATAACTAACTTTTTTCTTAGTTTTTTTATTTATATGATGACTCTATGTTCTTTACCTTATAGATAGTGTATTCACATGAACATCTGTGGAAGGGGAGGGGAGGCCATAGAATCTGAGGGAAAAGGGTGAAAAAGTGCAGCAGTGAGTGTACTAAACATGGATGAAACAAACTATGCAACTCGTGGGTGCAGATAGAAGGGAGGGAATGGGAGAGGATGAAGGAAACAGATGATACTCTGTGAAAGGAAATGCACTTATTACCTGGCGTATGTAAATGTAATCCCACTGTATATCACCTCTAAATTAACAAAGTAAATAAAAAATGTAACCAGTTCCAAAAAGTGGCAAAATCAAGGCACGGATGGTTCATTCCTGTCTTCTTTGCTACTCAGGATGCCGAGATCTGAGGATCACGGTTCAAAGCCAGCCTGGGCAGGAACGTCTGTGAGACTCTTGTCCAATTAGCCACTCACAGAAGCTGAAAGTGGAACTGTGGCCTGTGTAATAGAGCACTAGTCTTGAACACAAAATCTCAGGAAGAACACCCATGCCCTGAGTTCAAGGCTCAGAACACACACACATACACACACACACACACACACACACACACACACACACACACACACACACACACACACACACACACACACACACACACCAAAAACATGGCAAGAAGTGTTTCATTGGATTTTTTTGGCAACTACCCTGCTTTGACCATTTCATGGTCTCTTCAGGCTACTGCTATTCACCTCTGTGGACACTAGGTGGCAGTGCTCCCCCAATAATAACCCAATGGCACCAAAGTTTAGGGGCTTTTCTGAAGACTCTCCAGGTTGCTAGCTCATCCTTACATCACCTAGATTGAGCAAGAATTCTGTCAAGATGGCTTAGCAAGAATCTCATCCTCAAAACATGATTCTCTTTAATATCTTCTTGAAGATTTTTGAAGCTCTGTGCTAGGAGGAGCAAAGACTAAATATATTTCCATCTACCTGCGGTCAATTTATCTATTATCCATATATCTACCCATCCATCCCTCATCCATCTCTCCACCATCTGTCCATCCGCCCATCCATTCATCATTATTCCAATCCCATTTACTCATCAGTCATCCATAATCCATTCACCCATCCACTATCTACACATCATCCATCCACCCACCCATAATCTATCCATCTATCATCCATGCTCATCCATCCAAAATCCACCCATCCATCCATTCACCCACTCACCAATTTATCTATCATCCATCTTTCTACCCTCCATCCCTTATGCCCCTCTTTACCATCTGTTTATCCATCCATTCATTCTCCATCTGTCCACAATCCATCCATCCATCTATCGATCGATCCAAACTTGGAGCATTTCTTTTTCACAGAAAAGTGCTATATGACTTTGTTTTTTAGGTATAATCTGTTAAACATTCATGTTATTGAGGAGAGAGCATGTTGAATATTTCACATCCTCCCTGGGAGATAATTGGTATCTCTCTAGGAACTGGTGGGGTGAAGACGGGGGATGGTGGCAGGAAGCACTGACACACCAGCAACAGTTTTCATTAAGTTTTTTTTTTGTCAGTTGTGGGGCTTGAACTCTGGGCCTGGGGACTATCCCTCAGCTATTCAGCTCAAGGTGAGCACTCTACCAATTGAGCCACAGCACCACTTCTGTCTTGCTGGTGGTTCATTGGAGTTAAGAGCTCATGGACTTTCCTGCCTGGGCTAGCTTTGAAACATGATCCTCAGATCTCAGCTTCCTGATTAGCTAGAATGAAAAGCTTGAACCACCAGTGCCCAGCTGCTATAGATACTTTTTCAGGAAGTCCTTGCAATTTTGCCCAGTGTCAGCCTCCGACTAAGATCCTTCTACCTATGTCTTCTCTGTAAACAGGATGACAGGTGTGCCCTGATGTGCTCAGCCCCTTTCCCCTTTTGCAGATGGGTTTCAGGAAGGAATCTAGACTCACATCAGTCATGTCCTTGGCATGACCTTAACTAAGCTCTCCTTATCTTGCAACTCTGAAATTAGGTTCAACATCCAGCCTTCTCTTCCCAGAGAGGTCGTTCTGTGAGGCTAGGTGAACCCTTAGGGGTTTGTTCATCCATGTGGACTGCTGAGCTCCAGGTCACAGCACTGATCTCTAGGTGCATAGGTCCTTGCTGAAGTTGGAGTAATGCCATCTTGTAGCAATCCATTACTTAGCTGTTGGACCAGGTGAACGGCAGCACACAAGACCTCCTTCCCTTGGCTGGATCCTGGGTGACAGCAAGCAGGGTGCAAGCAGAACATCCCATATTTCGCCTGCAGCTTCTCTGCGGGCTTGACACTAGGTGGTGCTCTGACCTAGATTTCTGTTAAAGACAGTCACAGGAGAATTTCAGGGTGGTGGTATATGGGTGTCTGTCTTCCAGGGTCCTGGTAATGACTCTCTGGATGGCACAGGCCAGGGGCTCATAGCTGTCTCCTGCTCTGTAAGTAACCCCTACTAAGACTTCCAGTCTGCATCTTTCAAACCAGTTCACAGGCCCCCAGCTCTGTGTAGAGCTTCCAAGGAAGTTCACACCACAGTCTGCCCTTCCACTGGCAATACATGCAGAGCCTCGGGCTTAACAGGATGGCCTTCCACATAGCTCTGTCCCAGGGCATCCTGGGGATCTGCTGAAGGTTAGAGACCCCTGCCCAAGCTCAGGGCTACTTTCTGGCTCACCAGGATCCCTGCGAGAGAGGCTGGCTGTCTCAGACCAGGCAGGCCCCAGGTTGTGGCCATGGCAAGGGGAAGGAACCTGCGACAGGGCAGAGGCCTGTGCTTCCTTCTTCACTGATGCCCCAAGCACCTGGGTTGGCCATTGCCTCAGGACCAGCCCCATTTCCTCTGAGTGTTGTTCTGTCCCCTTTTTTCACCTTTGCGGTGGCACAAAACCATTCTTCCCATCACCCACCAGCATCACCAGTGAGGGGCTTGTGACCTAAACCCAGCAAATCACAGCAATCCAGCCTCTCTCAAGAGTGATTGGGGTGATGGACATTGATGCAAATCTTCTCAACAAAATTTTGGCCAATCGACTTCAACAATTCATCCAAAAGATCATAAACCACGATCAAACAGGATTCATTTCAGGGATGCAAAGCTGGTTCAATATACGCAAATCAATTAATATTATTAATCACATCAACAGGAGCAAGAATAAGAACCACATGGTTATCTCAATAGATGCAGAAGAAGCATTCGACAAGATCCAACACCCCTTTATGATGAAGGTTTTGGAAAAATTAGGAATCCATGGAACATTCCTCAATACAATAAAGGCTGTATATGACAAACCTACAGCCAGCATTATATTTAATGGTGAAAATTAACACCATTTCCTCTTAACTCAGAAAAAAGACAAGGATGTCCACTCTCTCCACTTCTCTTCAATCTAGTATTAGAATGCCTAGTTACAGCAATAAGACAAGATGCAGACATGAAGGGGATCCAAATATGGAAAGAAGAAATAAAACTCTCCCTGTTTGCAGAGGACATGATCTTGTATTTAAAGAATCCCATAGACTCCATTCCCAAATTACTCAAGCTGATTCAAAACTTTGGCAAAGTAGTAGGGTATAAAATTAACTCCTAAAAATCAATGGCTTTTCTCTATGCCAACAATGAGAAAATTGTGGCAGAAATTAGGATAGCAACTCCATTTGTAATAGCCCCACAAAAATAACATACCTAGGAATTAACTTAACCAAAGAAGTGAAAGACCTGTATGATGAAAACTTTAAAATCTTGAAAAAGGAAATTAAAACAGAACTTAGAAAATGGCAAAACCTCCCATGCTCCTGGATTGGAAAGATTAATATCGTAAAAATGGCAATACTTCCCAAGGCTATCTACAAATAATTTAATGTGATATCTATCAATATTCCAACCTCATTCTTCAACGAAATAGAAGAGGCAATCCAAAAATTCATATGGAACAATAAAAGACCCCGAATAGCAACAAAGCTCCTCAACGGAAAGATCACTGCTGGAGGAATATCAATACCAAATCTCAAACTCTACTATAAAGCCATAGCAATCAAAACAGCTTGTTATTGACATAAGAACAGACCTCAGGACCAATGGAATAGAATTGAAAACCCAGAAATGAACCTACAGACCTATAGCCATCTAATCTTTGATAAAGGAGCTAAAACAATAGAATGGAAGAAAGACAGCCTCTCCAGTAAATGGTACTGGCAAAATTGGTTAATTACTTGTAGAAAATTAAAGCTAGATCCTTATATATCACCTTGCACCAGAATCAGCTCCAAATGGATAAAAGACCTTGAAGTCAAAGCAGACACTCTGAAAATATTACAGGAAGGAATAGGAGAAACACGGTCTCCTTGGCTCAGGCCGAAATTTTCTGAATAGAGACCAGGAACATAACAAATAAAGAAAGGTTGGACAAATGGGATTGCATGAAGTTGCAGAGCTTCTGCATGGCAAAGGACATAGTTGGCAAGATCAATAGAAAGCCCACGGACTGGGAGAAGATCTTCACTAGCCATACAACACACAAGGGTCTCATATCTAAAATATACTTGGAACTGAAAAAATTAAATCCCCCAACAACAAATCCTCAAATAAACAACTGCCCAATAAGTAAGTGAGCTAAAGACTTAAAGCGAAACTTCTCTGAAGAAGAAAGATGGCCAATAGACACATGAAGAAATGCTCAACATCCCTAGCCATAAAAGAAATGCAAATCAAAACAACATTGAGATATCACCTCACTCCATTTAGAATGGCAAAAATCAAGAACTCTAACAACAACAGATGCTCAGGGGATGTGGACAGAAGGGAACCTTACTTCATTGTTGGTGGGAGTGTAAACTTGTTCAGTATGGAAAGCAGTATGGAGGTTCCTCAAAAGACTTCACATAGAGCTCCCCTAATGACCCAGCAATCCCACTTTTGGGCATTTACCCAAATGTTTACAAACAAGACCACACTAAAGCTACCAGCACAACTATGTTTATTGCAGCATTATTTACCATAGCTAAGATATGGAACCAACCCAGATGCCCCTCAGTAGATGAATGGATTAAGAAAATGTGCTATATATACCCAATGGAATTCTATGCCTCCATCAGAAAGAATTACATTGCCCCATTTGTTAGAAAACGGAAAACCTTGGAAAAAATTATATTAAGTGAAGTAAGCCAGGCCCAAAAAACATAGGTCCCATGGTTTCCCTTATTTGCAATATCTAGTATATGTATGAGTAAAGCGGAAAAGGTCAGATAATGTGATGTTAGGAAAATGAACCCTTAGATATGTATTTTAATGTTTTTTTTCTTTCATGCATTTGTTTCTAATGCATTTATAAGATTATCTCTTTGTTGCTTTGTACGTCCCTCCTCCACAGTATAACCCCTGCTTTCACTATATTTTATGTCAGTATAACCTGTAGAGGAGATGGGGAAAAACAAGTCGTTTAAGGATACAGGTAGACCTGTTGCAACAATGAGAAGTACAAGTTGTCATGTCAAAAACGAGCTTTACAACGTTGGTGTGTGGGGGGGAGATGCGGGGAGGATTGGGTGGGGGATGGGGGGAGAGGCTGGGAAGGGATGTTAAGGGTAAACAAAGGAGGAGGCTGCAATGCTTGATAAGAAATGTAAGCATTATCCTGCCCATGTAATTGTCACCCCTCTGTACAGTGTGTTCACAAAAAAATTTTTAAAAAAATAAAAAAAAAAGAAGTTACAGCAAAGGAAAAAAAAATAAATAGGGATACAGGTGGACCTATTGCAACAACGAGATGTACAAGACGTTATGTCGAAAACTAATTTTACAACTTTCGTGGGGGAGGGTGTGAGGGGCGGGGAGGATTGCGTGGGGAGGCGGGGGGAGGATGGGAAGGAATGAGAAGAGGAAGCAAAGGAGGAGGCTACAATGCTTGATAAGCAATGTACTCATTATCTTGCCCATGTTATTTTAACTCCTCTGTACAGTATTTTCACAATAAAAAAAAAGTATTTTTTAATGAAAGAAAAAAAGAGTGATTGGGGCTGGGAATTTGGCTCAGTGGTAGAGTACTTGATTAGCTTGCATGAAGCCCTTGGTTTCATTCCTCAGCACCACATAAATAAACAACAAAAAAAGAGTGATTGGTGCAGGAGGTGGGTGTGACCAAGAGGAGCCAATAAAAATCCCTCTGCAGACCCAAGGTGGGCCAATGGGAATACCTCTTGCTCACCCATGAAGGGCCAATGGGCATTTCTCCTGCAGACCCAAGGAGGACCAATGGGAATGTCTCCTACAGACCCAAGGAGGGCCAGTGGAAATGACTCTGCAGACTCTGTAGCTCTTGCAAAGACAGTCTGGGATTCCAAACTGGTTGGTCCATGCTTGCCATGAGTATGACCAGAGGCAGTTGGCGTCATGGCTGAGGTTTGAAGGTGGGAACTGAATCCCAAGTGAGGAGAGTGGGTCTGTGTTGTGGATAAATGCTGCTACCATGGACTAGAGTGGGTCAGGTATGGCAGGAGGGCTCCTGAGGCTGAGGTTCACCTCCATCCTGCTCTGTGATCTGGCATCTTCTGCCATGGCCTAGTGCAGCAAGTTTGCCCTTGACCTTGAATGCTGGAGTAAGAAACTTCCATGTCTTGTAAACCAGCCCACCTCAAGTACCCTATCATCATGGTAGCTCGAACCACAGGAGATAGTCCCCAGATATCTGTAAGGGCAGTGTAGATAATGTGAACTTAGAGCTGTAAAAAACCGTGGGAGAATCTCTGTCCAGGAGAGACTGGAGGAGAAGGAGGAAGACTGCTTTGTTCTCTGCAAAGCTCAGGCTGGACTTTGAGGGGCCAGCACTCCTCTGCAAGGGTGGTCTGTGGAGCTATGGAACCTTCCAGCAGGGCTGGTGACAGTGGTCTTTAGATCCCTCCTCAGCTGAGATCCTCAGGTGCCTGGGGGATGGGCCCCAGCCGCTCGGCTTCCTAGGAAATCTCAGCCTGCACTGTTGTCATTCAGGCCTCAAATCCTAATTTATATCGCTGGGAAGGTAATTTATACACTCATTAAATTCCTTTTTACTGCTGAGTTTTGAGTAACAGGTGTGTAATTATTTTCAGCTCTCCTTTCAAGAAAATTCTAAACTGAGGGCTGTTAAGACCTTAATATTCTTCACGGTTGCCAGGGATGGTATTTTTCCTGGATCAAATTCATCCCCTCTTTTGGGGCTGACATTATTAGGTTACAGATTTTGCTTCAGGGGGCTGGAAGGTTTAGCCGTGTGTGTGTGTGTGTGTGTGTGTGTGTGTGTGTGTGTGTGTGTGTGTGTGTGTGTGTGTGTGTAGGAGGAGAATAGCCAAGGCTGGCCCTGGCCCTGGCCCTGTGTGTATTGCTATTTTTATTTTTAAAGCCTGGTCTCTTCTTTATTAAGTCATGGATGTTCCTTGCAGACCTACTATGAGCACAGCTCCACCAGGATTGCATGACACGCACAATGGAGACAAATTACTTATCCAAGTACAGCAGCTAATGAACCTTAGGGGAGATTAGTTGTGGGCGGGGAGGGGAGAGAACGGGTCCTGAGGCTTGAACTCAGGGCCTGGGCACTGTCCCTGCAGCTCTTAGTCTGGCTGACCCTGGCTGATGCCTTCACCTTGGGCTTCAGGGTTCTCATCCGGTAGTTGAGATGATATGGGCCCGGACAGTTAGCATCTGGCCCTGCCCTGCTTCCTAGGAGCAGTGGGGCATGGGGCGTGGATGCTTGCCAGGGAAGCCCAGCTGGCTTCCATACACCAGCTTTGCAGTGGTCTGGGCATGGGCCACACCAACCAGGTGTCACTTGGGGAGGCTGGGCAAGGCCTGAGTCCCAGACCTGAAAAGGCCCAGGGCTGACAGCCTGGCCAGCAGCCCCACACTATGGCAGGCAGTGGAACCTGTAAGAGGCATGGCCTAGAAGCGGAAGTGATGGTATTGGGAAAGTGGCCTAGAGATGCAATGCATTTGGGGCGTGGCCTAGAGGAACGGAGTGAGAGCATTGGGGTCTAGAGAAGAAAGTAAGGCCATGGGGGTGTGGCCTAGAGAAGAAAGGCTAATGGGGGAGTGGTCCACAGGGAGGAAGTGAGGTCATTGGAGCGTGGCCACGCAGGGGCTGTTAGGAGCCTGGCCCTGCTCATCCTCTGTCTGTCTCCAGCGAGGTGAAGCCATTTTGCCCCACCTGATGATCTCCACCACAGTGTTCTACCCCTCCACAACCCAAAGCAACAAGGCCAAGTGGGCAAGAACAAGAAGAAACCCTTCATCATGTAGGCCAATTACCTCAGGTGTTATGTTACAGACAGGAGGCTGAGGAGCACGTGGGATAGCATTGGATCAGGGTGTGTTTTGGGATACACACACATACATGCAACATGGAAGCACACGAAAACACATGCATGCACACACAAGCATGTACACATGCACATATGAGCATATGTACATCCATATACACATGTGCACAGACACAAACACACATAGAGTTCATGCACACACACATGTACACACACACATGGAGGCTTGTTTCCTCCCGCCCCTCCCCCCATTTCCATGTCTCTGTTCAGCTCCTTGTCGGTTGCATTATCAGGAACTGCTTGATAAAGGAACTCTTTTGGGTGATGACAAGAATTGATTTCCAATTCCCTGCAGAATGAGTTCATCATCACAGTGGCACAGGCAATTTAGCTCAGATTCCAGGACTGCCTGGGGATATAGCTCACACTGACAGCATCCCTGTCAAGCCCCAGGTGGATTTTGACAGGGAGGGGAAAAAGACATTCTCAGAGGGGTTTGTGTGTGGGTGTGGCCAAAAGGACATGGCTGCTTCAGGGTCCCCCTGAGGCCACTGGTAGGAAATAGTCTCCCAGGCTGCCTTCCATGAGGCTGTGGGAAATTCAGTCTTGCTCAGCTTGATCACTCAAATGTGCAGCTGAGAGAGAAAGGATCAGTTTCCCCTGTTTAGGAAGCCCTCAGGTAGTGTCCCTGGAGGGTTAAAGGAGGTTTACAGGAGTTTGGGAGGTGGCCTGCATGGGCTGGACCACTGACTATAACAGGCCAGCTGATTGGTTGAGACCACATTTCAAAGATAATTGGAGTGAGGAGAGCTTGAGTGTGGCATTAGTCCCTAAGTACAACCCCAGTATGGCCCTCAAAAACATTTCAGACAAGCCAATTTAAATATACATGAATATATATGTGTGTGTGTGTGTGTGTGTGTGTGTGTGTGTGTGTGTGTGTGTGTGTGTGTGTGTGTGTGTGTGTGTGTGTGTGTGTGATTCTACTGGCCCTGGTGCCCTGTAATCCTAGCTATTTGGGAGGCTGAGTTCTGAGGATCGAAGTTCAAAGCCATCCTGGGCAGGTAAATCCATGAGGTTCTTATCTCCAAATAATCACCTAAAAGCCAAAAATAGAACACTAACCCTGAGCAAAAATGTGAAGGGACAGCAACCAGGTTCTTAGTTCAAGCCCAAGGACCATCCAAAAAGAAAAAAAAAATGACTGATTCTCATTGTGCATCAAGTGACAGGTGCTTCAAAGCCACTTTTGTTGGACCCACAAATGAACTATAAGTGGAGGCAGAGTCTCATGCTGCTAACTCATGTTGTATGTGTCTCTGCTCTGAACCATTTTTCCAGCAATTGCTTTGCAATCACCTTGGGGTTCAGGAAGGACGAGGCAAATTGATAACTTCTTAATGACAAGGGATGAAGCCACCCCTGAGGGCCGGCAGAGCCCCCCAGGACAGCTCACCCCGCAGGACACAGGACATGTTGATCCTGACCAGCTGTGACAGCCATCATGCCTCTCCAGAATCCACCAGAAACAAGGACCAGAATTATCACCCCCCAGGCCACACTGGGACTGGTGGCCATTTTAACATGGCATACCTTTGTCCTCAAGTCTCCTTATTTTTTAATTTTTGCCAGTCTTAGGGCTTGAACTCAAGGCCTGGGCACTGTCCCTGAGCTTCTTTTGCTAGTGCACTACAACTTGAACCACAGTACTGTTTTTGTATTTTTCTGTGTAGTTTGTACTGAGGAATCAAACCCAGGACTTCATGCATGCTAGGCAAGCACCCTAACACTAAGCCACATTCCCAGCCAAGTCTCCATATTTAAATTAAGGCAAATGTCTGTACCTCAAAGATAGTTGAAGATGTACCCAAGCTGTCTTTCACCCCATGGCCACCATGGAAGAATTGAACTTTACATGCCCCTCACCGTGTCCCTTTATTTGGAGTGGAGCTCTTGGGATTTGGATCTGGGGTGTAAAACACTGTTTTCCAGAGGACAGCTAGACCCAACCAATCAATGGGTGGGTGGGTGGATTGGTAGTGATAGGCTCCCATCTTAGTAGCCAAGGTAGTGTGGCTGTGCCGCCTTATTTACACTGATTATATAGATGCATGAGGGGAGATCATCACATAAGTAGATACTATTATTGTATCACCCAACATTCAACAGTTGGTACTTCGTGTAACAACCTCCCTGCTCATGATGCAGGAATGAACATCTGCTTGGATCCCTCCCATCCTGCCACCTGCCCGGAGCTCTGGGGGCAGTGAGTACTGTCAGTGTCTGTCTATGTCTCAGGAAAACCACATTCCTAAGGCTACCTCCCTAGTGGCTGGAATTGCAGAATTACAAGATATGTACACACACACACACACACACACACACACACACACATATACATATGTATGTATATATATGCATATGCATATATGTATATGTACGTACATGTATATATATATATGTGTGTGTGTGTGTGTGTGTGTGTGTGTGTGTGTGTGTGTGTGTGTGTGTGTGTGTGTGTTTAAGTATTTGAGCTTCAGTTTGTGGGAACAGCCAAGACCAGTTACTGGATGATGGAAGAGTTGTGCTGTGGGCAGGGCACCTATGGCACCTTCTTTGTCCTGTGGCCAGAAATTCCCAGGGGCTGAGGCCCCTACTAGGCTGTCACTTGGAGCCACTGCTAGTCTCCTTCCCGTAGGGATTCTGCAGAATGTTGTGCCCCTGTGTATGTGTGTAGGGATGGCATTCATGCTATGGTCTCCTGCCACTCATTTATGCTCCTCTGGAGCCTCCATTCCCAGTGTGGAGGATAGCCAGAGAGAAATCTTTGAAATCAAAGGCACTTGGACTAATGGCATAATTGCTCTGTGAAACCATTTGCCAAGTAATTATAGACTATTGTTAGGTTGATCTAGCTTCTTTTTTTTATCCCTGCTAAATAATGAGGCTTTGCTTGGAGTGATGGGTGGGAGCAATCATACACACACACAGTTAGACAGAACAGAGGTCCCCTCTTTGCCACCCTTTTCTTTTCTACCTTCTTTAATGCAATAGCGGAGATGAAACAGCACCCCACCACCACCACCCAGCCCCAAGCCAGCAGGTGAGTGAACAGGTCCGTGGGGACCTCTGTGTTCTTACCCCTGCTAAGGGACATTTTTGGTATTAAAATGCACTTTCAAGAAACAGCAGCTGGAGAATTTGCTGAGACTGGCAGTTCCTGTAAGGATAGAAGTTCCTTGAGGCCCCGAGGTAGAGTAATGAAACCCAGGAGTTTTCTATGTTGCTCTTTTGAGCCTCTCCCTCCCCCCACCAGTGGGCTTCCTTCTTCCTCTGCTCCTCCTCCTTCTATGCCCTGAGATCCTGTCCTTCATGTGCTCACTGCTCACAGCAAGCTAATGCAGATACATAGTACACTATTCACTTTTAAAACATGGTTAATAGAGCTCCATTAGGATAAATGAGGTCTGTGGAAAACCAGAGCATGCATTTCGGTGTCTGCTTAGCACATCCATTGTGTCCGGATGTCGTCCTCGGAGCCACTGCCCGGGGAGAAGGGGTGAGCTCTGCCCAGAAGAAACTCCATGTGCAGGGGTTGGCGATGGGAACCAGAGGCACACAGGGGGGCTGGGACTGGGGTGAACTTGGTGGTCAGAGCCCATGGCTGCAAACAGCCATCAGGGAAGATGGTCACCTGTTGGGGAATCAGAAGTGCTCTGGCCATGGCAGTGGGTCGGGAGTTGGGAGAGTGAGGTCATGGTGTGACAGTGGGTATTGAGTCTGAAGCACCGTGGCCGTGGCAGTGGGTAGGGATCGTCCTTCACAATGACCAGCAGGGCCCTGGCTCCCCACATCCTAAGAGTGAGGTGCAGCTGCTTGTCACCTGACCCCTCTTGAGACCATGGACTATAGCCTGACCAATCCTAAGACCAAGAACTGTCGTTCCACTTCAGAAGCCACCTCTGGCCAGATCTGAATGCACTGGTGACCAGGCCCTGCTTTCCCTCTGTTCACCTCCTCTCCTCTTGCCTTCATCCTTCCTGTGGAACCTAAAGCAAACATCTGTCTCCAAAGATGGCCGAAGAAATACAGAAGAGCTGTCGTTATCTATTACCTGTAACAGACCCCCATCTCTGCCCTTCACTACACATCTTTATTTGGCTCAGAGGAGCAAGTGGCCCAATGGAATGTGGGGCTTCTGGTGCTGTGGCTTGGGGTCCCTGGCTCTGATTTAAGCACTGTGTGACCTTGGGAGATCCATGGTCCACAATGACCTTCACACTTCATCCTTTCTCCTTCCTGGGAGCCAGCGCTCCACAGAGCCGCTTGCTGATGATGCTAGAATGGGCCCAGCCTGTCTCACTGCTTATGGTGACCCATTCTGAGGGAAGGGGGCCGGGGCTGTGCTTGATAGCACTCACTGGAAATCCTAGCACTTGCATGGCTGAGGCAGGAAGATCAAGAGTTCTAGGACAGTCTGGGCTACATACAAAAGTCTGAAAGGTGCTTCTTATGTCAGGGAGCCAGCTGAGCCTGCCTCTGGTCTGAACTATACAGGATCCCTCAGTCACTGGAGCTTTACTCCTCTTCCTGCTCCTCCTCCTCGCCTCCCTTCTCCTGCTCTTACTCCTCTTCCTCTTCTTCCTCCTCCTTCTTCATGCCAGTCCCGGTGCTTGAACTCAAGGCCTGGCTGCTGCCCTTTAGTTATTTTTTTTTTAATTTGGTCAAGGATGATGCTCTACCACTTGAGGCACAGTTCTACTTTCAGCTTTTTGGTGGTTAATTAGAGATAAATGTCTTATGGACTTTCCTGCCTGGGCTGGCTTCAAACCATGATCCTCATATTTCAGCCTCCTGAGTAGCTGGGATTACAGGTGTGAGTCACAGATGCCCTCGCTGTGATTTGACATCTTAATGGAGTTAGTGGAAGGGTACTAACTACTTTTTGTTCTGATTTCTGAGTTTGACACTTTTATTATTTATTAAAAATGATACGATTTCCTTGTCTCAGCATTTCTCCTGCTTCAGGGGGTCTATTTGCATTTGTAAAGTTCCAGAGTCCTTTTCAGTTTTCTTCCATTTGGAAATAGGTGCCAGGACCGTTGTTGGCCTATGTATGTCCCACATGTAGCCTCAGCTCTTGTTAATGATGAGATTTATTGCAGTAAAATTTATCTGCTCAGTGTCTTTTTTTAGTAAGACCAGGGAGATTGCACAACTCTTAATCCCTTCTCAGGAAATCAAGCTGTCCCCTATCCTCAGTGAGGAGCCCAGGGGTGATGTCCAGGAAGAACATACATCAATCAAGACTTTCCAAGGGTACCTTAAATTATTGTTATTATTATATTTTGGTGGTACTAGGATTTGAACTCAGAGCCTCGCCTGCTAGGCAGATGCTCTACTTGAGCCCTGTTCCAGTTCTTACTGCTTAGGTTAAGGATGGGGTGTTTGCTTTTGAAATAGGGTCTCATGTTGTTGCCAGGGCTGGTATGAACCTCCTATTTGTATGATACTCCCACATGCATAGCTGCCACGACAACCTGCCTATTGATTGAAATTGTGTGGGAGTGTGTGTGTCTGAGCTAGCTTCAATTTGAGAGCCTCCTGATCCCTGTCTTTCAAGGAGGAGCTAGATCCCACCCAGCTGTGATGTCCTTGATTGCTGAACCCATTGGTAGAGCCAGAGCCCTCACGATCCAATCACTTATCAAGGCCCCACCTCCTGACAGTTCATTCAGCTATGATGTCATTGTTGGATGAGCCCATTGGTGGCGTCAGAACCTCTATGACCCAATCACCTCTCTCTTGTCTCCAGATGGCAGCAAGCTTTCAACCCAGGAGCCTTTGGACCATATTTATGCTTCCCAGGTGAAGAAGATGACATAAAGGGATAGCAGGGATGGCTGGTTGCAGTCCTAATGGACCAGTTGATCAAATCAAGAGGACAGCAGAGATGGTGACTCAGAACTCTAAACCTAAGGTGTGAAAATACCTATCCTGGAATCATCCACTAACCAATTTTGTCTGAGTGAGAAATTAATGTCTGCAGTGCCTAGCTTCTTTTATTGGGGTAGAATCATGTATTTGGGGCTGTCAGGGAGGTGGGGAGACCTATGGAAGATGAGGCACAGAAAACATGCCACTTGCACATTGCAAAGTTCGGGCCAATGGCTCCTCTTTCTCCTCTCATTGAGAGTCAGCCGTTGGATAGTAGGCTGGGGAAGAAATATTCAGTGTCATCAAAAAGCCAGAAAATCCCCAAGCCAAAGCATTTCGACGCACTTCCAAATCTCCTCTATCAGGCTGGTTATTTTTCTTGCCATAACTATTAGCAGGTGTTTGGCTGTGTCCATGAAAATCCATTTCGTGTTCCCTTGACAAAGGAGTTTTTTATTTAGTGCTGTAAGCTCAATAATACAGCATCTCATGAGAACTATTAAAATGGGAAATGTCTGCTGGGCTGACAATTGTGCTATCGATACATACCGAGTACTACATTAAGGAGAGCCAAATGGACCAATAGCTCTTATGGAAAAGGCTTAGCAGGGGGCCCTGGCTGTGCCGCAGCTTCCGTGCTGGCCTTGGGGGATGCATTTGGAAGAGTCCTCCATAGATCCCCGTCAGTCCTCCATCTCAAGTGGGGTGGAATATGGCTTTGGCTGCCTGAGCTGCTCAAACTCATGTTTTCCAGTGTGGTGGAGAGCTGTGTAGACTAAACTCCTCTCCTTGCCTTTTCAGGCAGGCCTAGAGCAGTTTCACTCTGGACTGCAGTGCCTGGGACTCCAGAACTGCAGACCTTCTGCCCCCTTACTTTCCACCAGTCTGAATCTATAGGTTTTGTCTACTGATTCTTAATTGTTCCTAGGACTTTTCCTCCACTTCTGTCTACTGAACACCATTTTGTGTAAATCCTCTTTTCCATCCTCTTCATCACCACCCCCGCATCCCCCCCCTCCTCTCCCATTGATAAGGCTTGAGAAGTCCTAGCCCTGATTGGTCAACTTGACTGGATGGAGAGACTTGGGGGAGACTGGGGAGGCTCACTTCTGCCCATGTCCATGATGGATTTTGAAATGATCCAATCACATCAGGGTGATGATTGTGGATGGATTAATCAGATCATGATGTGATCAGTGTAGATCTGATCATCAGTGAATTCATCAGATCATGATGTGATCAGTGAATCTCATTATTGATGGATTCAGGATTTGATTAGACCCTTGGGAGCTTGTGGAAATGATGGAGTCTGGGTGGAGGAAGTGGGTGGCTGGGAATGTCTCCTTGGGAGTTGTATCTTGCCTGGCCACTTCCTGTTACTGCTTCTCCTCACTTCCTGTCTACCAAGACATGAAGTCCTCCCCCTCCCCCCAGCTGCCATGATGTTTGGGAACCTGGTGCTGAGCAACCAGGGATGGAGCCCTCTGTAGTTGTGAGCAGGAGATACCATTCTTTCTTCAATGTGTTTATCTCAGGGCTAATCACAAAGACAAGAAAAATTTCAAATTTCAAATATACACACTGATAACTCCCTGTGAAGAACTTACATTTCAACCATTTTTTTTTGATTGATCATGGGGCTTGAACTCTGGGCTTGGGTGCTGTCCCTGCACTCTTCAGCTCAAGGCAAGTGCTCTTCCACTTGAGCCACAGCTCCACTTTTGGTATTCTAGTGTTTTATTGGCGATAAGAGTCTCACAGACTTTCCTGCCTGGGCTGGATTTGAACCTAGATCCTCAGATCTCAGCCTCCTAAGTAACTAGGATTACAAGTGTGAGCCACCGGCACCTGGCTCGACCATTTTCATTTCACCCAGTGTAGAGCTCAGAGGCAATGATCCTCCTATCTATGCTTCCTCCATAGCTGGTATTCTAGCTATCCATCATCATGCTCCGCTTGTTTTTGCCCTGGTTTGGCCACAAACCACAATCCTTGATCTCTGCCTCCTTAGTAGTTGAGATTATAAGTGTGAACCACTGTGCTTTTCTTTTTCTTCTTCCTTTTCTTGGTACATAGCCCAGGCTGGTTTCAAACTTACTGACTTCCTGCTTCAGCCTCTTCATCACTGTGATTATAGGGCTGCACTTCCGTGCCTGGCTGACTGTAGTTTTCTTTGGGGTGCTTACCAGCACTTAAACAATATTAATGAGGATTAATGATGTTGTAAATAGGTGTTTAAAATAAATAAAAAAGGTGAAAACAGGGATTAGGGAAAGCTACAGTGGGTTAATAACTGAGGTGTTCCATGGTGAGCCCCTCCAAGATTATTTTAGCAGCAAGAAGGAAACATTTTGTCACAAACAAAATCAATCTGTAATCAGAAGATAATTTGCAATCAGCTTTGCAAGTGAAATTGCATTTTCTTGTGGTCTGAGGGTGGTTTGGGAACTGCATGAGTGAGCCGATAAGCGAGTAATGGATTGCAAGGTGAGGGTGAGGACTGGTTTCACCAGCCAGGTGTTCACAGGGAGGGAGGGGGTGCCTCCCCCACAGCGATTCTTTAGAAGGAGCCACACATGGATTCTGCTGAGAGTAGAAATGCCTGGAGCCTGGCAAGTGCACTGGTAACACGCTCTGCAGGATGTGTATGTCTCCTCAAAATTCACTCCACCTCCTGCCCCATTGCCTTGGTGATTCTGTGTATTTAAATTCTTGTGGGGGTCCTGGGGTTTGAACTCAGGGGCTCATGCTTGCTATGTTGCTTTAGTCACAACCCTGGTTCTGTTTGCTTTCTTATTTTTTAACTGGATTTCATGGCCTTGCTCTTTTCTTTCTGAACTGTGATCCTCCTGTTTATACTTGCTGTGTAGCTGGAATGAAAGACAGGAGCCTCCATGCCTGGCTTATTGACTGAGATGGGGGGGTCTCATAAGATTTTTTGGCTTTCATCAAACTGTGATCCTCCTATCCTAGCCCCCAAAGCAGCTGGTATTACAGATGTGAGCTCCCATTCCAGCTAGGTATAACTCTGTATGGGCAGTGACAAATGCTTCCCATGATTTCCACTTAGGTTTATCTTGAAACCAAAATGAGGGTGACATGGGGTTTGGGCAGGTGACCAGCCAGTCACACAATTACACACATTCTCTAAAGAAACCACAGATTGTCAAGTTAGCAATTACTTAAAAAACAAAACCAAAAACCTCTTGACCATAAAGACTGAATTCAGAAAGGACTTAGTGTATTTCAAGCAGTGGCTTAAAAAAATCTAGCAATAAAATGGAAAACAAATCAAAAGAGGATGGCAGGCTGCCATCTTTCCTCTTGTCATGTGCAGAATGTGGGTACTAAAGCTCGGAAGCTTCCAGAGTTAGTTTTCAGGGGCAGCTCTGCTTTGGCCAGCTGGCTCTCTTCATGCATTATGCAGTGTTTTCCCTTTCCCCATTCTTGTCTTAAATACTTGTGAAACTTGTTTAGACTGCGCTGATCCAAGAAATAAAATAGAATTATCTGAGCAGAGGCAATGCAGGGGTTCACCACCGTGATTTAGGAAGCCAGCTTGGAGGTGTGTGTTAGAATATGAGGGAATTAATTTGCTGAGTACCTGGTGATGCACTGCTGTGGCCCTCACAGTTTTCTGCAAGTAAACAGGACAGGGTTTCATGCTCATACTCCTCGTGCTTGCTTGTGTCTCAGATTTTGTTGGATGGAACTGGGTTCAAGGTTATGCATGACTGGTTATGAATGGGCTCTGGCTAATTTGTTTCTTTCACTCATGTGTACGTCTGCTTTGACAGTCCTGAGTTTATCTTCTACCCCAAATCAGTAAATGTGGACTTCTTCCAGAACATTCTCAAGATTCCTACCTGGGATATGGACTTCTTCTAGAACTTTCTGACAATTCCATCCTTGGGAGTCGATTTTGGTATCTGTTGTCTATGACAGTTTCTCACCTCTTTCAGAATGAGTGGAGGGGAAAGTTTGGAGGGTCACAACATGGAGGGGATTAAGGAGATGGAGATGTGGATTAATGACAGTTTGGTAATTACTCATCATGTGTGTGTATTGGCTGATGTACAGTACACCACAAATAAGTACAAATATTGTATGTTCACTAAGAAGAAAAAAAAGCAGTCAGGTGCAGTGATACATGCCTGCAATCCCAGTACTTGGGAGGAAAGGTGAGAGGATCTTCAATTTGATTGAGGGCAGCTCAAGTGGTAGAGGCTAACTTTGAGTGGAAGAGCTTAGGGACAGAACCCAGGCCCAGAGTTCTAACCCCATGACCGACAAAAGGTTAGCACTCTACTACTTGAGCCACAGCATCACTTCCGGTTTTCTCACCAGAAAATTGGAGATAAGAGTCTCACAGAATTTCTTCCTCATGCTGGTTTGAACCATGATACTCAGATCTGAGCCTCCTCAGTAGCTAGGCTTACAGGCATGAGCCACTGGGACCTGGCTGCACATGTGTTTTGAACCCCTAAACTACAGCTCAGCCTCTGTCCTCCTGGTTCTCTGGAGTCTCATGGACTTTCCTGCCCAGGCTGGCTTTGGACCATGATACTGAGATCTCAGCCTCTTGAGTAGCTGGAGTTACAGGTGTGAGCCACTGGTGCCCAGCTAGTCTGGGGGGGGGGGTGTTGTATTCCTGGTTCAGGGAGGTGAAGAGGACCTCCCCCCATGGCCTCCCATGACCCAGGCACCCCAGGGTTCCTTTTTGTCTGCTTCCTTTCTGCCTGGGAGGAAGGTGGGCAGCTTTTCTCTGCCAAGACTGGAATGTGATGATTTGGGGCCTGGCGGGCTCTGCCATGGCTGCAGACACTGCTCAGCCCCGGACCATGGCCATGGACACTGCAGTAGACAGCACCACAGAATGCAAGGGCAGATAACAAGGCCTTACCTGTGAGGGTGGGCAGAGCACTGCACTGACAGGCTGAGTCCAGATGCCCTGCTCTGCCATGTCTGTCCCTGGGTCTACCTGGTCCGTTCTTGTCCTGGTCCCTAGACAAGAAGAGACATGCTGATGGGGAGCCATTCAGCCAGGCAGAGGATGGTGGTTGTTTGAGTATGGATGCTGAGGACACAGGCAGTGACCAGAACTCGACTAAACCCTGAGATCATGGACAGATGAGATGGTGATCAACCCTCCTCCCTGAAGGTGGGAGAGGGGCCTGCGGGAACTCTCTAAGGGAATGGGGCCAAGTGAGCTGACTCTCAGCTATAGTCTGGGTCTAGAAGATTCTCCAAAGGCCCCCACATGGAAAGATTGGTCCTCAGTCTGGGAGCTGCCAGAAGAACATGATTTAATATTTAAGCATCTCCAGGAGGAGTGGGGTTTGGGACCCTGTTCTCTCTCTCACTCTCTCTCTCTCTCTCTCTCTCTCTCTCTCTCTCTCTCTCTCTCTCTCTCTCTCTCTCTCTCTCTCTCTCTCTCTCTCTCTCTCTCTCTCTCTCTCTCTCTCTCTCTCTTTCTCTCCTAACTGCCATGAGGTAAGAAGGTAAGAAGTCTTCTCTGCTACAGGTAAACCCACAGCAATGGGACTGCTGCCTTAAATGGAAACCTATGTGGCAGTGAACCAAACTAAACCTTTTCTCGTGGTGAATGATCCCACGCGGGGATCTGGTCACAGTGCTGGGGAGCCGGTGCATGCAGCCCTACACTGGACATCCAGCCCCAGAGCTTCTCCAGGGTCCTTACTGGCTCAGAGTCCCAGGGGTCAGAAACCACGGATGGACTAGGATGGAGCAAAGGGTCAGAGCCCCTGCCACCCCATTGTTCCCTCCCCATCCCCTGCATCTCCATGAAGATGTCTCTGTGAGTTTGGGGAGGCCCAGTGTGGTGCTGTTATTTGAGAGTTAATGTCTTTCCCTTGGAAGGAATAAAAAAAAAAACATGTGGTGACAAAGAATTTGTTCTGTTCTTTAGGTGGTAGGCACGGATTCCTCACCAATTAGCAGCATCTAGTTCTAGTGGAAGATGGGTCCCTGGTGGCGCTGCCAGCCACCCTGGATGCGACAGCGAGAAGCTCCTGATGGCCCATCTATGCTGTCTGCCCTTCCAAAAACCCGTCCCTCCCTCCTTCCCCTCCGCAGCCCTCCCCCTCCCAGAAGCCTACCTGCCTCCCTTGCTTTAAAATTTATTTTTAAATGCTCAGCACTGAGAAGTGGCAGCTATCTCCTGCCAGAGCCTGCCGGCAACAAAAGGGAATCCTGAATTAGGAGGCGAGGATGCAGAAAAATAAAGACATAAGAAAAAGGATGGGGTTGGAGGTCTGCAGCTTAAGACTGCAGCCCCATTTATTTTTAACTTTCACTATTATATGCTATTAGAAGTCAAGAGGTAACATAAGGTTACCAAAGTCTAGAAAAACACGGAAAATTTCAGTAAAAACAGAGTGCAGTAAAAAAAAAAGACAAGGTCAACTAGTAGACAGTAAAACAATCTCTGCAGACATAACAAAGAAATCCCAGGCACCTGGTGGTTTTTAAGTAACCCAGTTTCTTGTACATGCCCCACATTGAGCATTTGGGTCAAGATGACCTTTAAACTTTACTGTCGGCTCCCAACAATCTCCAGCTCTTTCTATCTTTCTTTCTTTCTTTCTTTCTTTCTTTCTTTCTTTCTTTCTTTCTTTCTTTCTTCCTTTCTTTCTTTCTTTCTTTCTTTCTTTCTTTCTTTCTTTCTTTGTTTCTTTCTTTGTTTCTTTCTTTGTTTGTTTCTTTCTTTGTTTGTTTGTTTGTTTGTTTGTTTCTTTCTTTCTTTCTTTCTTTCTTTGTTTCTTTGTTTCTTTCTTTGTTTCTTTCTTTCTTTGTTTCTTTCTTTGTTTCTTTCTTTGTTTGTTTGTTTGTTTCTTTCTTTCTTTCTTTCTTTCTTTCTTTCTTTCTTTCTTCTTCTTCTTCTTCTTCTTCTTCTTCTTCTTCTTCTTCTTCTTCTTCTTCTTCTTTGTTTATTTATTTTTTAAAATTTTTTATTTATTTATTTTTGCTGGTTTGGTATCCCTTTTATTGACTCATGTATTGTGTGGACATAAATTTTGGGTGTTTGGGGAGTTACAGGGGTCCTGCTTGAAAGGATCCTTCATGCCCATTCCAGGGGACCACCCAAAGGCAAGCAGGCACAAGAGAAAGATTACTACAAGGTGTATTAGAGAAGCCATATTTTCCCGAAGAGGGAACACATGGCATCCGTCCCTATTCAGGTAGCAGGAGGGGCTGGGAGTAGGAAGTGAAGTGGGTGTTTGCTCAGGTGGGTCTGGGTGGAGAGAGGGAGTGGCCAGCTGTAGAGTGGGAACTCCAGGGCAGACAGTAGCTCAGGGCTGGGTGGAGCTGAGGACCAAAAGTGGGCATAAAGCTAACTTCACTTGGGAGCTGGTTTGAGTCTCCGCTTTCCAATACGGCTTCTTGCATTGGTCTGACACTAATGCTGATTGCTGGCTGGCTAATCTAAGTGTGTTCACTTGGTGGAAGACTTCTCACCAGGAAGCTTCTGTTTATATTTGCTGATGGCCCAATAGCCAGAGCAAAGTGCATGTGCAAAGGGCAGAGTGCTTGTGGGAGGGTGTGCAGGGAGTGAATTGAGGAAGTGAGATTCCCTAGCCAGCTGTGAAAGGAATCATCAAACAAGTTGTTGAAACATCTCCAAAAATCTGAGTGGCTTCCTCCAGCTAAGGACTCTTCTTATTTTTGTCCATCATGGGGCTTGAACTCAGGGCCTAAACACTTCCTCTGAGATTTTTTTGCTCAGAGCGAGTGCTCTACCATGGTAAGCCACAGCTCTACTTCCAATTTTTAGGTGGTTCATTGGATATAAGTCTCATGAACTTTCCTGTTTAGGTTGGGTTTGAGATCTTTAGATCTCAGCCTCCTGAGTAACTGGGATTACAGGCATGAGCTACTGGCACCCAGCTTGAGGATTATTTCTTGCCTAACACAAATCCAAGCTGAGGAAACTCAGCAGGAATTCTCTTATTCAGTTGCTCTGCCATGGGCTAAGAACTTTAGAGCCCATGGCCTGTTATCAGTGTCCACCCTTTCTGGAACCATGGGCCTCAGGAATTCTCCACTGCTCTGTACAACACTGGAAAAAGCAGAGGATGGAGGACTAAGGAAATGTTTTAGAGATCAAGTGTGGAAATGTTGTATGACAGCTGTAGCTGTTGCCAGGTCAGAGGGGCTGGAAGGTTCTAGAAAGAATTCAAGGATAGATGGAGAGGAGACACGAGTGGGAGCAGGCTTACTAATACAAAGTGAAGGCAAAGGGCGAAGGCGGCATAATAATGAAGGACTAATGGCCTTGAGGGTCCAAGGACCCTCGATCATTTCCGGGAGCTTGGAGGTGGTCACGTCTGGAAACCCATGTCCACAACTTCAGGGCTGTGCAGCACCAACACCGGCATGTTGGGCAGGACTTGATGGTCAGACTAGGACTGTCCCCTTCCAAAGCTGTGGGGATGGCAAGTTAGCAAGACCTCGTTGTATGACACGACTCATTCTATGAAGGGCAGCAGGTCAAGATGTGAGTTTTTCTTTTTTTTTGGCTATTGCTGGGGTTTTGAACTCGGGCCTTTCCCTTCTAGGCAGTGCTTTACCAGTTGAGCCATTCCCTCCATGCTTTTTTTTGTTTTCTTTTCTAGATTGCATCTCTTGTTTTTGCTTACAGCTGGACTCAGAGCAAGATCTTCCCTCCTGTGATTGCTGAGGAGCTGGAATGCAGTTACCTTTGGCTTATTGGTTGAGATGGGGAATCCTCTTGTTTGCTACACTGGCCTTGAATTTAAATCCTCCTGATCCCTACCTCCCTTGAGAGCTTGTTTTATGGGTTGTTCTAATGTAATTGGTAACCCTCTGACATTCTGCCAAGGTTTTAGAAACTGACTAAGATGTTGGAAATTAAACAAGCTCTTCCTGAAGATGAGCTGTGAATTCCAATTGTTGTAGGTGTTACAGGTGTTCTGTGGTCTGTTTTTCTTTATGGAAGGAGGTGAGTATTTTCTGTGGCTTACTTCCTGATTTCTTGTAAAGTTTTTAATTCATCTTCAGGAAATTAGAGTGGTTTAGCCTGAAAGCTAGTGACTCCTGTTAGTCATAGCCAGAATACAGGACTGATTTCCATTTGTCCAGACTGCCTCTGGTATACATGGGGAGCTGGAGTAGTATGAGGGATGTTGTTTGAGGGTAGACCATTCTTAATCCTGGGTCCACCCCCTGTCTGTGGACTGGCTCAGGGTCCATCACTCCCACTTGTCTGTGCTGGCAGCGAAAACGTCGATGGGTTAGTCGGGGGAATCTGAGCGACCGGGCTCCACGTGGCACCCACCGAGCACCTGACAGGGACCTCCACCGATCAGTGAGCCCAAGCCCGGTCCTAGCCACACGCTACCAATGCACTAACATCACAGGCTTCTTCTTCTTTTAATTTAAAGTTTTTATTTTTGTAGAGAGATTCCCAGTGAGTTGTTTATTTTTCTTGCCCTTTTCCATATTTGATGAGGGAAGAGTTCCACGGCAGTAACAGTTGTGATTCATTGAACCTTTATGGTGTCTGGCTCTGTATGCAGCATGGTGTTGTAGGGTCTTCATGATCAAAACAACCCGGGGGGGAGGGGGGAGCGGGGTTGTCGATGTCAGCACCCCATTTCCACACCTCAGGGGTGGGAACCCCTCCTGGCCAAGGCCCCATGGTACAGAAGTGTTTCTTATAGTGGAGACCCCACCCTCCCACTTTGTCTGTCAGATGGAGGAGATCTGAAATTCATGTTGGCCCAGCCCTGGTACCTCACACCTGTAATTCCAGCTACTAAAGAAGGCTGAGATCATGGTTCAAAGCCAGTATGGGTAGGAAACTCCTCAAGACATTTATCTCCATGGAGCCAACCAAAAGCCAGAAGTGGAGCTGTGAAAGTGAATGAAAATGTTTTGGGACAGCGCCCAGCTCTGAGTTCAAGCCCCAGGACCGGCACAAAGGAAAACAAACAAAATTCCCATTGCACAGAGAACTGTTTTATCAGTGACACCTTGTGGGAAGTGCTGTCTCCTCCTGCTTTTGAGTGAAATCGGGGTCCTGTGAGACAGGTGGGTCCTGTGCATCACGTAGCTCTGCTGCCAGGGGCCCAGGCGTGGCTGCTCGGGGTGTGGTGTGCCTGCCACCACAGGGGACAGAGGAGCTGCTTCCGCCTGGATCCAGAACTTTCCTAGACTCACAGGCTCTCCTTTCTCCTTCAGGTAAAGGAGGGTTATCTCCCAGACTTGTGGAATTTTCTATTTGTCGTCCTGAGCAATCCTTGCCTGCTGCTCCCTGCTGTGGATATTTTCAGATGGCAGTGGGAGAGCCACACAGCCTGTGATCATGACTCCATTCACTGGGACGTAGCAAGCCTGGGCTTCTTGGAGAATGAAGAATTCAGAGACGGCGCCTTCTGGCTCTATCAGAGGTTCAGGTTGACAAATGGAGACGTGGCAGGCTGTGGTCTTTTGTTTTCAGCAATGGCGGGGTAATATCTGCACCGGCAGCAGCTGACAGCTGACAGCATCCCAGTGTTGGCCCTTCGCCCCTCAATTTCATATCCTCCACTCGA